>NC_069500.1:578105484-578170484 GCF_027579735.1 Bombina bombina | reverse complement strand
CATGAAGAAAAATAAAATAAATATATATATCTGTAGTTGTCCTTCTCTTTGATATTTTATTAGCTTTTATATTGTATTTTGCAGCCAAGTCACCAAGGGCTATTTGCCACTAACTGCATAGTGGGAAAACTAACTTTTTTTGTTAGGAAAGTGTCACTTCCCATTTCCTACTCCACAGTTGCTCCTCCTTTTTTCTTCCTGTTAAAGGGACAGTCTACACCAGAATTTTTATTGTTTTAAAAGATAGATAATCCCTTTATTACACATCCCCCAGTTTTGCATAGCCAACACCGTTATATTAATATACTTTTAACCTCTGTGATTATCTTGTATCTAAGCCTCTGCAAACTGCCCATTTATTTCAGTTCTTTTGACAGACTTGCAGTTTAGCCAATCAGTGCATGCTCCCAGATAACTTCACGTGCACGAGCACAGTGTTATCTAGATGAAATACATGAACTAATACCCTCTAGTGGTGAAAAACTGTTAAAATACATTCCGAAAAGAGGTGGCCTTCAAGGTCTAAGAAATTAGCATATGAACCTCCTAGGTTAAGCTTTCAACTAAGAATACCAAGAGTACAAAGCAAAATTGGTGATAAAAGTAAATTTGGAAAATTTGTTTAAAATTACATGCTCTATCTGAATCATGACAGTTTATTTTGGCCTAGACTGTGCCTTTTAAGTTATTTTATCATGGCTTGTAGTAGTTTTTATATTTATCTTTCATTACAAAAGTGAAAAAAATAGTTTATTAAAGGGTTAGTATTAAACTACATAGAAAGCTGCTTTTTGGACACTCTGGAATATCTGTCAAGCTTATATACCTGTGATGCCCGGGAGTGCTTTTGTTTCCTTAGTATTAAACTTGCATGATTCAGATAGAACCTATTATTTTATTTTTTTAAATTACTTCTTTTTTTTCCTGGTACTCTTTTTTATTTTTTTTTTTCCTTTTTTTATTTTTTTCCTTTTTTTTTTTTTTTTTTTCTTTTCTTAAAGCATATGTACATATCTTCAGCAGCTGCAATGCACTGCTGGGTGCTGGTGATTGGAGGCTACACACATTGCGATCGACTTACCAGATGTGTTCAGCCATATACTACTGTTTGGGATCCTAGTTTAACTCTTGCAAAGGGTTGAGCATTTTATTTTTGCACTGTTGCTTGCATATAATATATTATAATATTTTTATTTAAAGGGACATGGAAGTCTGTAGTTTTGTTGGGGCTGTATAGCACCAGAGTTTAGCACTTGGATCTGGACAATGCACATGTTTCCAATCTGAACATTAAAAAAAAATACCTAAAGCATTGTTTTAATATTAAAGAAACACAAAACATGTATTTGAACAGCTGCTGCTCTGTAGTGTACTTGGCATACTATGGACCTTTATACGCTGCCTTAATATTTTCTTACAGGTCCATAGTAAGAGAGTCTGCTGGTGTTTTTGTTTTTTGGGGGGTTTTTTTGGGGTGGTGTTACCCTCTTTTGGCAGTATTTCATATTTTTATATTTTATGATCTCTCTCTCTCTCTCTCTCTCTTGTAGTTTAAAGAAGTTATGGTTTCACTTCTTCTGTTAGTGGTTCTGAAAAGTTCAGTATTTCCTGGAAAATAGGAGAAATATAATCTGCTGCTAGCTGTGGTCTCTGTGGAACTACCACATACCAACACAAGTTACTTGTCACTGCTCTTTTAAAGGGACAGTCAACACCAAAATTGTTATTATTTAAAAAGATAGACAACACCTTTACTACCCATTCCTCAGCTTTGCACAACCAACATTTTTTATATTAATATACTTTATAACATTTAAACCTCCTACATTTCTGCCTGTTTCTTAGCCACTACAGGCAGCCTCTTATCACATGCTTTTTTTTAGCCAGGTGGTCAGTAGAATCAGCCGGGTGGTGCACCCGCTAAAAAGGCGTATAAAAGTCTTGTTCCTTTAAACTTGTATTGATCTGTAATACATTTTTAAACCATATGAACACTTGAAATGCTTCACAAACGGGCTAAGCACATTGACCTTTGAAATACCATTGCATTTTGAAATAAGATATTTTAATGGGACACATGTATAGTTTTAGTCTTAAAGGGATATGAAACACAAAAAATGTATTTCATGTTTCAGATCGAGAATATGATATTAAACAATTTTCCATTTTACTTCTATCAAATTTTGCTACGGTCTCTTGCTATCCTTTTGTTGAAGCAGTAATGCACTACTGGTAGCTAGCTGAGCACATAGGCAAGCCAATGAAAAGAGACATATGTGCTGCCACCAATCAACAGATAGCTTCCAGCTACCTGAGCCTACCTAGGTATGCTTGTAAACTAAAAATACTAAAACCAAGCAAATTAGATAATAGAAGTAAATTTGAAAGTTGTTTAAAGTTGTTTGCTCTGTCTGAATCATGAAGGAACAATTTGGGGTTTCAAGTTCCTATAATTTGAATGTGACTACTGATTATTTAAGTAACTATGTCTTTCATATTCTGGGTCTTACATTTTAAAGAAAGTTGCCAAACTAAGTTAGACATTCTAAACTTTATTAAAGGGATGTTAAATATTAAAGGGACTTGAAACCCACTTTTTTTTCTTTCTTTCATGATTTAGAAAGCGCATGCAATTTTAAACCACTTTCTAATTTACTTCTATTATCTAATTTGCTTCATTCTCTTGATATCCTTTGCTGAAAAGCATATCTAGATAGGCTCAGTAGCTGCTGATTGGTGGCTGCACATAGATGCCTCGTGTGATTGTCTCACCCATGTGCATTGCTATTTCTTCAACAAAGGATATCTAAAGAATTCAGCAAATTAGATAATAGAAGTTAAATGGAAAGTTGTTTAACGTATTCTCTATCTGAATCATAAAATATATTTTTGGGGGGTTTAGTGTCCCTTTTAGGTACATGCTAGACATGATATATTCAGAACAAATATTAGCCTTATATAGATGCATTTGTATAATTATATTGTTTAAATGTTGGAAATTATAAGTGTAAAGGTTTAGTTTTTTTATAAAGTAATGGTCACCGCAATGTTTGAACTAGTTTTCTATTTATCTCTGTTTGTGCAAACAAAGCTGTCTGAAATCCCTTTTTGTTGCATTAATTGCCTGATCAATATCTGTCTCTTCAAGGGACAGTCTATACCAGAAATGTTGTTGTTTTAAAATATAGATAATCCCTTTATTACCCATTCCCCAGTTTTGCATAACCAACACAGTTATATTAAAGGGACACTGTACCCAAAAATGTTCTTTTGTGATTCAGATAGAGAATGCAATTTTAAGCAACTTTCTAATTTACTCCTATTATCAATTTTTCTTAGTTCTTTTGCTATCTTTAAATGAAAAATAAGGCATCTAAGCTTTTTTCTTGGTTCAGCACTCTGGACAGCAGTTTTTGATTGGTGGATGAATGTATCCACCAATCAGCAAGGACAACCTAGGTTGTTCACCAAAAATGGGCCGGCATCTAAACTTACATTCTTGCATTTCAAATAAAGATACCAAGAGAATAAAGAAGATTTGATAATAGGAGTAAATTAGAAAGTTGCTTAAAATTGCATGCTCTATCTGAATCATGAAAGAAAAATTTTGGGTACAGTGTCCCTTTAATATACTTTTTACCTCTGTGATTACCTTGTATCTAAGCATCTTCTGACAGCCCCCTGATCACATGACTGTTTGTTTATTATCTATTGACTTGCATTTTAGCCAATTAGTGTTGTTGTGCTGACTCTTAAATAACTCAACGGGCATGAACACAATGTTATCTATATGGCCCACATGAACTATCAGTCCCCTGTTGTGAAAAGCTAATAAAAAAGCATGTGATAAGAGGCTGTCTGTGGTGGCTTAGAAACAGGCAGAAATGTAGAGGTTTTAAAGGTTATAAAGTATATTAATATAACAATGTTGGTTGTGCAAAGCTGGGGAATGGGTAATAAGGGCGTTATCTATCTTTTTAACAATAACCATTTTAGTGTTGACTGTCCATTTTTAAGCAGGGGCAACAGATAAAGAGCAACATAAGTTCAAGCATGGCGGCACCCATTACTTTATAGAAACTCAGTGAAATTTAGAAATACAATAAATTACAGAAGCATGGAACACAATGAATAAGGAAATTATATTGCTTTTTTTTTTTTACTACACATAATTAAACATTTTATATTAGTCTTATATTGTTTAATATCCCTTTAAGAAAGTAGAGGTCTGTATGCAGTTTGGAGAAATTAACACACAGAATTAGAATCTCATCCATCTCAACAGCTACATTTTGTTTTTTCCATTAGAATGGGTGTGGTCAGTGAAATGTTGCCAAGTCATAATAATATATTATCCACTATCATCTTCTTGATCAGAGGTTTAACACAGCAATACCTGAAAGTGGTAGATCTTAAAGTGAATGTAAATTTTGATGCTAAAGTGCCCGGTTTTTAAAACTTTGATTAAAAACAAGGGCACTTTAATTCATCAAAATTTACATTTCACTCCTGTTGTGACAAAAAAAACTTACCTTTTAAACTTCACAGCAGCTCCATCTTCCTCCGGTCTCACAAGCCATTTCTGATGTCAGAAATGATTGATAGGCCATCCTCCAATCACAGCTTCCCCTCCCGGGGGATTCAGTGTCTGATTCACTGCTGTGATTGGAGGAAGCCGGATGCCTCATTTTAGACCCAGGAAGAGGCTTTGAAACGGGTGGAGGAAGCTGGAGCTGCTGTGAAGATTAAAATGTAAGTTGTTTTTTTTTTTTTTTTTCACAACAGGAGTGAAATTAAAGTGCCCCTGTTTTTAATCAATGTTTTAAAAATCGGGCACTTTAGCATCAAAATTTACATTCACTTTAAGTCAGTTAAAATTAAATCTTTCATGGCAGACATGCCGCTTGGGATAAATTAGCTTTTTTCTTGTTGTATTCTTCTTCAGAGAGTCTGCTTGCGCTTGCTTTTATGGTCAAAACCTCATTGAGGTTTACTGGATCAGTAAGGTTTCCGTTGTATTTTTAGTCAAGTGGTCGGAAGGATATTGACATAACATGCTGGAGGTGACACAGTATCCTGGTGTCCACTAATGGGACGCATGGAAGTAGTAGCTCCTGATATTTTGTTTATACATGTAAACATCTAGTATGTTGTGTGTGTGATTTTTAAAACACTAATAATATTATTATGGAATCACAAAACGTATGTATGGTTTTATATTTTGTGCATGAATGGAGTCAACCCACAGAATTAGCAGATGGAATAACAAACACCCAGTCATCTATTCTGGCAGTTTGTTTATTGTGTAAGTGTAAATAGCAAGTGGTGATTATCTTGAAGCAAATTTGTAAGTGAGTAGCTCACTGACTCTACGTCTGATACGCTGGCAACTTTCTCAGGTTAAAATAATAGCAGCAGTCTGTCTCTAATTCTGAAGCTCTAAACTATAATATTGTCAAAATTATATACTAATGTACAACTGAAATGAAAGCCTTTTCTTTCTCTGTCAGTTAAAATTCTGACAGCATCTGCAAATTCTTTTTTTTTTTTTTTTTATATATATATATATATTTTATTTATGCAGTTAACGAGTCCTGAAAAAACTGTACTGGAAACTTTAAGAGACCCAGACAAGCCTGTTTACTGCATTTTGGTAAACCAAAGTATTACTCAGTGGCTTAAAGCCACATCCATTAAACTTTGCAGAGCTGTGGTTTTGCAGTCTTCAGCAACCAAGCAAAACATGTTGTGTCTTCAGAGCTTAGTTTCTGTTCCTCTGTTTTTTTTTTTTTAACAGGCAGTACACATTTTCTTTTGAACAATAAGCACATAAATTGTTTTATATGGTGTATCCTCTTGACTATTTTTTTTTTTTAATATGATGTACTAAAGTGCCTTTGCTTTTAAAATGTTTCACTTTAGTGAACATTACCACAAGCTTTCACTTTTTCCCACATCAATATAACGGATTGGCTCCGCTTTCGCCAGATGTGCTCTGGGCATTGGAAGTAGTTTTTGAATTAGCGGAGGGGTTTGCTAACAAACATTATGCATCTACTATATCAAAAGTTAAATGTAATGATGTCTGCCTCATTATAAGCAGCACAATTTTTCTCTTCCATGCCCCCAGTAATGTCTGTACTGACATTATAGTATTATGGTTTTTTTTCTATTTAATGCTGTAAGCAGGCTTGTGAAAAAAATGTATGTTGGACTGTCAGACATTTAAAGGAGCAATAAACACCTTGCAACTACAAGACATTTCTGTTGTGTTTATAGAATAATGTATCCATTTTTTTATTTAACAAATTATCATCCTTTTTTAATGCAATTATTTTTCAGTAGCCAAACTCCACCTCCAGTTACCTTTTTATTTAGAGGAGCAAATTTGCACTTTAGTCTGCAGATAACAAGGCTAGCCATGTTCATAAAGTTAGTATAACATGCTTTCCCCCCCCCCCCCAGTTGTTATCCTATGAAGCCAATTGGACACATATGTAGCAGAGTTAGCCTTGATAAGTCGGCAGGATGATGGGAACTAGAAGCTAAACAAGTTTCTGAATCAAATTACATGAAAAGGGGGTAAACTAAAAAATGATATTGCTAAATTGTTTCATTTATTTATAACTAAACATTTTATATCAAAATGTCCAGGTGTTTACTGTCCCTATTAATTTTGTCTTGTATTATATCCTCAGTATTTGTCTTTTGGTTGTGTGTGTGACCCCTCACCCCAAGTGATATGTTAAATAAAAAATACATGAGAAAAAGTAATTTATGCTGGTGACCCACACTGTAGAAACTAAAGGTCTGTTGCAATGTCACATGTGCAGAAGCTGCCTTCCTCTTATTTAAAAGTGCTCACACGGAACTATATTCTTTTTCTAATGACAACACTGGCACTGACTGCCGGAAATGTTGGTAGCTATTTTGATTCGGTTCAGAATAATCAAAACTGCTGATGTGGAACATCTCAACCATCCTTGCTAGTGCCAACACAATCTTTTAAACTCTCAATCCTATGTGGTGCTATGTACTTTGTTTTGGTATGTGATGTGCTGCTAGTGTGGTATCCTTGTGTAAACTTGAGCATGTGCTTACCCTGTATAAATTTGAAAGATGCAGAATAGCTTG
The DNA here is from genome assembly GCF_027579735.1 of Bombina bombina. NCBI lineage: Eukaryota > Metazoa > Chordata > Amphibia > Anura > Bombinatoridae > Bombina > Bombina bombina. Next base: position 578,163,350 of record NC_069500.1, on the reverse strand, counting down.
ATAGATTACTGACAAACTGCTTTTGGTTAGCTATTTAGCACAGGCAGTATTTAAAAAATAAAACTTTGTAAGGGTCCCTTTATTCATCATAGCACTGTGGAATGTTGGAAAGACCTTACCTTGGTGTTATCACTTCATTGCCAGAGGGAACTTCACAGATGCTTTGCATAGGTGGGGGAAGCATAAATCTGAATGTGACAGGTTCAGTTCGTTCCTGTTCTCTTGTACCAGCTACATAGTTCACTGCAGGCAAATCTGACATAGAAGAAATTAATGAGGCATACAGCTTTTTTATTTATTTATTGGAAAGGTGATCAAGCAAGACATTTCTTGTTGCTGGTGTTCAACATTACTGTGCTTATATCCCCATTATCACCCACATTAATCATGCACTGTAGCGAAGGGTAACCAAATTAATAAAGTTGAATTAAAAAGTTAATTTATTTACTTTTTTACTGAGAGTGCAATCTGTGTAGCCTAGTAGGACAAACCATCAATATTTCCCAAACCTGCAGGCTCTTAGTTAAACCTGTGCACCTGTGAATGAAGGTCTTTTCACTGCTGCTGCAGCTTGTTGTGCTCCGTGGGGGGAAAAAAAATCTGTTTGCTCTGAGAGTGTTTCCCAAATTGCATAACGGGTAACACATTTTCAGTCACTGGTGAAAAAGAATTTAATTTATTTCTATGTGATACATGTACACACACCATTTATCTTCCTCGCCCAACCTTTTCCTGTCATTCTTTTCCACAGTGTATTTAAATACACCAAAATATACCCTTTACATTTCTCTCCTGTTGAATTAATTACTGTCTACTCGTCTTTTCTTGCCTCTGCTTAGAATTTTGCACCCTTTTGTCACATACATATTTAATATTCACATTTCTGACCTGAGTTGCTAGAAGTATTTAGGACCTATCTTACATATCATTACTTTGTTACTCCTCAGACACGTGCATGCTATCTCTATCTGGTAATTTGCATTTTTTATGTGGACCAACATAAACTCAGGGTGATATTAAAATGGTCAGTCTACACCGTAGTCATCTTAAAGTCTTACCTTAGATTAAAGTGAAGGTAAACTTTGATGAATGAAAGCCCGTTTTTTAAAAATGCTATTAAAAACAGGGGCACATTCATCAAAGTTTAGAAAGCAGCCGGTTTTTGATTAAAAACTTACCTCTCTCCTTTTCACAGCTGGAGCAGCTTCCCCCGCCCGCAGATCCTCTTTACAGCAATGACTAATCCGGCTTCCTCCACTCATGGCTTTCCCCCCAGGGGAGCCATTGCCTGAGGCCATGCCGTGATTGGAGGAAGCTGGATTAGTCATTGGATTAGTCATTGCTGACATGTGAAGAGAGGATCTCCGGGTGGGGGAAGCTGCTCTGGCTGTGAAAAGAAGAGAGGTAAGTTTTTTTTTTTTTAAACAAAACGGCTGCTTTCTAAACTTTGATGAATGAAAGCGCCCCTGTTTTTAATAGTGTTTTTAAAAACCGGGCTTTCATTCATGAAAGTTTACCTTTAAGCTGCAAATAGCCTCCTGCACCTCTTTCTATTTCATGCAGCAGTAACAAAGTTATATTAAAATGAATATGGTTTCTGGTCACTTTGAAATGGCTGCCAAGCTTTGCCCACTGATGACATCACGATCTGGGCTGCATCTAGTCATTCTGCTGAATAGCATTGACAGTCTGTTGAATCCAATTAGTGAGCCTATTGTTACTAGTGAAGCCTGTTATGCAGCCCAGATCATGATGTCATCAGTGGGCTGAGTTTGGTGGCCAGAAACAATATTCATTGTAAAATGACTTTTACTGTTACTGCTGCAAATTAAATGAAATAGAAAGGGGCGCAGGAGGTTATTTTCAGCTTAATCTAAGGTAACACTTTAAGATGACTAAGGTGTAGACTGTCCCTCACTGAATTTTAAAGGATATGATGATCAAAATTAAAATCTCATGGTTCAGAAAGAGTAAGCAATTTCAAGAGTTCAATTTTGTCATCATTTATTTTTTGTCTCTTGGCATCCATTTTTGAAAAACCTACCTGGTTAAGCTCAGGAGCAGCACTACACTACTGGGAGCTAGCTCATGATTGGTGGATACGCATGCCTCTTGTCTTTGGTTCACCATATGTGTTCAGCTAGGTCCCAGTAGCAGTGCTGCTCTGTTGCTTACTTTTGTCTATGTGTTTAACCTGTTTGCAGGGGATAAACAAAGGGTTATACGTAAGCAACAGTGCATTACTCAAATTCTTGACCACATTGGAGGGTTTTCTTTTTGCTTTTTTATGTCCCTGTATTTTTGTTTGATCATACAGATTATTTGTAACCCACTTTTTGTAAGGGGACACAAGGGGACACTTCTCCTCTTACCAGCATCTACCTATAAGCACCTGTTCTAATATTGCCTGTTCTCTATTCATACTTCACTGTTCATCTAATTTGACCTTGCATGAGTATGTCTGGCACAGAACTCATCAGTTCTCAACCTTGATAATGCAGTGTATTACTCTCTCAATCATTCTTAACCTTTGGAGCAATATTATATTATTATAGCCAGAGTATCAAAGGGATAATAAAGATACAAAGAGAGTGAGAGAGGCACACATACACCATATATAAAACCTTCAGAAACTGCTGGAGAGTGGATTCAAAATGCATACTTAGTTTTTTATATTGCTATCCTTTTAAAAGCTTGATTCGTCTTTTCTTAATACTATTTATTATGAGAAATAAAAAGTTCTAATATGTTTGTTTACTTTTTAACATGTGGGTTTTATTACCTATTAAAGGGGGGACGGTAAACACCTTGTCATTTTTAAATACAATGTTTAGTAATGCATAATTAAACAAGTTTGCAAAATGCATTCATTATTTATTTTGTCCCCTTTCATGTCGTTTAGCTCTGAAAAGTTGAGTGATTTCTACTTTTCTGAAATAAACCTGATTTTTCAAGGCTAACCCTACTACATTTTATTTAGCTAATTGGCTTTAACTGATAACAACTGCAAAACAGAGCACTTTATGACATTTGCTAGCCTTGCTTTCTGCAGACTGAAGCCCAGATTGGCTGCTCCAAAGAAGACAAATGGTGGGTGGAGCTTGGCTATTAAAAAAAATATTTGCAGTAGAAAGATTTTAATTTGTTTTTAAAGATGTTAAAGGGACATTGTACACTAGATTTTCCTCGGCATAAATGTTTTGTAGATAATTCATTTATATAGCCCATCTGGGAGTGTTTTTGTAAAAAAAATGTAAAGTTTTGCTTATTTTTTAATAACATTGTGATGATTCCCAGACTCCTAACCAAGCCCCAAAGTTTTAGATGTATACTGATGTCTGTGACTCCTGATTGTATAATCTGTTTTATCATATGCAGGGAGAAGCAGTGTCTGCTGTTCTTGTTTTCCCAGGCCCTTTCACTGGGTGTCCCAGCCTAATCTTATCAACTTTGCTAAACTGGGAGCTTCTAAGTAAATATTTAAAAAGTTTTATACTGGATTTTTAGAGGAGTATCTCTGGATATTCTTCTTTATAGTAGTGTCTATTACATGCAGTTTTATGAAAATTGGTGTATACTGTTCCTTTAAGACTTGGCTGATATTCTAAAACAACACAACAGAAATGTTGTAATTACAAAGTGTTTACTGTTCCTTTTAATTAACACTTACCTGTGAAAATGAGCACCCTGAAATAGTTTACACTTACTAATTACTGTTTGCTCATGGTTTCCTGGACTATGAAGCATTGTATGGTAGGTTTTTGTTTAGCAAGTTTTTTTTACTGTAGTAATAAAACACACTCATCCGGCTATTGAGTGTCCATTGTAAACACCACATCAGTGAATTCACCACAAGTCAGAAGTACCTTGTTATTGTTTAAATCCTTTCAAAAAATACTCCACGGATGTGCGCATCATTGTGTTTTTTTTTCCCACCCAACATTGTATATATGGCCTATAATATAAATAAATTAAAAGGGTCATAAACCTCTTACCTTTGTTTAAAAAAAAATGCATTTGATTGTTGTGCAATGGTAAATGCAAGCAGTGAATGCTGCCTGTGATGCTAGAACCTTGTCTGCTCACAGTATGATAAATGGAGCCCCAACAATTAACTGAGATCTTTGTGATTAGTGTGCACTTACAGGTACATGGATGTGTTGCTCTTAGTAATGCATCACTTCCATTCAATAATTTGCATCATGATTGTTATCTTTTTATAAAAATGATTTTAGTAGACTGGATCATTACAGTTAATCAGTGGGTTTATCTTCCGAGTAATTTAGTTCAGTACAGTGTGCTAAGGCTCAAGTGTTTATTAAAAAATAAATTGGGCCAACAAGAGCTAAATATTATTGGTAGCTTTACATTTTGTTGCAAAATATCAGCATGTAAAAAATAAATGGGTTCTGTGTGCAAAATGCTGAAACAGAAGTGGTGCATTTAAAGCCCATTGTAGGTCATGGCTCAACATATTAGGTGCCAGGTAAAATATCCTTAATCCCAAAACAATCTAGAGCATACAAACATGTCTATTAGTAGCAACCAAGAAGTTACCCTGTGCATTACTGGCAATCACAGTTGCACCTATTTGGTATCACTAGGTTAAATGATTATCTTGCATCTGCTACTGGCAAGCATGTGGTTAAAACATTGTGGTATGTTAGAATTTAATAACATGTGAAGCTGTAACATAGCTGAGCTCTTTTAGTAAAGATGGTTTTTTTTTTGTTTTTTTTTGTTTTTTTTTTGTTTGTTTTTTGTGGAGAAACATTACAACGTGCTGCAAAATAAAGTTACATATTTCACATACTGTTTTATAGTCTGAATATACTAGCTTATAATGTGATGATGTACATGCCTAATGCATAAATGTTTATCACCAGTTTATGTACCATGTGACAAGGATCAGACATATTTTTACCTATGTACTACATCCTCCCTATTTATTATATAAAATGTTTTATTAAGTGTGTTTGTCTCTTGATCTTTTACCTCATAGTAATCAGAATATTTGTTTAAGGAAATTTGCTGACCTTGTGAAATGTATTTATTGCGTTTCTCATGACATTGTGGTAAATGTTGATTTTTATTTAATTTTTAACTGAACTTTATGACTTGTAAATATCTTCATGTAAGCAGTCACAAAACTGTCTTGGCTTACGTGTACAGTTTACTTCAGCTTATCTGCTTTATGGTATGTTAATCTTATGCGATTAAAGGTGTATGTTTTTTTTTTTCCTTCTTAGACATTGATTGACTCATAAGTAAACAAAGACAAAAGCACTTGAACACTCTTGGTTTAATCAGTTTGCTCAAGCTCTCCAACAAGCTGTCAGATTAGAAAGTTTAAGTTCAACCGCTTTGCCCTTCAGTTTCTACTAGTGTAAGATCATACATCAGAACATATGGAAAATACAATCTTGCTGATGTGTGTAAGAGCATCCATTGGAGAGAAAAAAAAATCAAAACAAAAAAGAACTACAGTTTTTTTTATATATATATATATATACTTACCAAATCCTGCATTGCACACTTACGTAACATTTACAAATCCGGAGAGTGCTTCATTTGATTTAAAAATTAAAATATATGTTTAGCACCCGGGTAGATGACCCAAAGAATTAGTTTCAACAGCCTTTACCCCCTTTCAAATCATATCTATTATCTAATCTTTATAGCAATTACATGTAATACATATTTTATTATACATTTATTTATATCAATTTCATTTATTCATGGACAAAAATCTTTGGCTAATAACGGAGTTTGTTTTGATGTGAGATGTCCACAATGATATCATTATTATTGTATCTATGATGCCATTGATGTTGTATTGCCAAAAAATATGAAATTCATCATGCCATTGCTTACATATAACCTAGTGGTAAATTGAGCTAGTTTGAAATGTTACAACCCTAAAAACATTATTTGGGTTGTATTTATTTTGTATTGTTTTTTGCTCCATGTACATTTTAGCCCTCCTTTTTGTGCTTGGCCATCTTTGAAAATGTGTCAGTGCTAAGCTGGAATGGTTAAATATATATTAACATTTTAGATGTCAATGTATTTATTAAAATTATTTGGTTACTAATTTCCTAAAATATGTGGGAGACCAAAATGAATAATACATTTTTCTTCTATCTCAATCCTTGAGATTCAACAGACTGGAAAGTTTGTCACTCTCCACATGCAAATGAGGCAATATGGTGCAAGGATTGGAGTACACTGTATTGCTAGTCAGGCCTAGCACCTGAATGGTTAGCTAATAGGAACAATACTGTTTCTGCTTCTTGTTAAGTGAAGATGGTTGTTATTGATTTGACCCATGCTGCTCTCATCTTTTGTCACATTTAGAGGTGTAAGGATCTGGTCTGGATGTCTTCAGTAGTATATGTAACTACATTGCCATTTCCTAGTATTGATTTTTTCTTCTTCCCCCCCTTCCCACGTCTTGTATTATATTTTGTACTCCTTAACAGACTTACCCTTGAGCAATGATGTGCATTTTCAAAGGCAAAAATAGTTTATTGATTAAACAGTTGACAATAACAAGTTTGTTTGTTTTTCTGCAGTTTACTTAAGAGCAGTGTGAGCCCTTTTTAATTGTATAGGTGTCTGGTAATTTAAAATCTTTATTTCCTATTTAATTTGGTTTATGAATTGTGTATTTTTTGTAATAATAATGAAATAAGTCATAAACATGTTTTTGTATTTTATATAATTAATACAATCTGTGGTAGCTGCACGCATCTCGTACAGATATACACAAAGAAGCATGTGTCAGGCAGAATTAAAAAATGTTAACAAATGTTAAAGCATGCGAATCCCACAGTTTTCGATAATAAAAATTATATGAATAAGTTTGTATTTAAATATGTTACCTTTTTTTTTTTTTGTTATGCATTCAGTAGTATTATAACATGTTGTGAGCCTAATAGCTTTTTGAAAATCTGTAGTATGATAAACAGGATCTTCATAAACGTATGTGTTCAGTGATGTGTGACCCATATAACCTACAAATTTGATTGGACGTTCGAGGACTGACATCGACTGATGGATAGCAGATTAGAATCCCGTGGTTTGCAGGCTACAAATTTGTTGTCAAGGCAGATTTATCAGATGCAGGCAGAATTTAAAATGATCAGATAAAAATTTCAATGAATGTTATTTCTTTCTTGCTTTTTATCCTCTGCATGATTTTTTTTTTTTTTGTTTTATTTTGGTATGACAGGAAAAAAATATTTGATAAATCTTCTTCTCTCCCTTAAAGTTGTCTGTTATTCATCAGAAAGCAGGTCGCAGTTCAGTGAGCAGAAGAAATTATTTTAATAGAAGCTGTGCCAAGGGCTGTAATGCATCATTTTAGGGCCCTAATTACATTACAATGACAAATATCAATGGTGACAACAGCAATAACCTACATCCTTTAATGGCTATGCTGAAAAGGAGTTTGGGCTCTGCGCCATTAGTTTAGACTCACTTTGAAAACATAGCCCATTAGGAACGTGTTTCCATAGTGTTCCTGGGCAATAACTGAAACCCACTAGTAAGACCTGTGAATGCCTCAGAGCTTGGCCTCATGGGACAACAAAGGCAAATTTGATGATCCATGTGAAAAGCTTTGTTTCCGAGGCAACGGAGGCTGCAAAATGGGATGAAAAGTACAAGGAGGGGGGTTGGGGAGGTTACAACCATTTGACTCTAGGGGATTTAGAAGTATGTGGAAAAAACCCCCACACAAACATACACTAGCTTTGTGTGTTTTATTATATCTACAACTTCCATCACTGTCTTTTCTGGCACTTAATTAAAATCCATCTTTGTAATGCACTTCATAATTATGCTCCCTCTCCCACTGCTCGCAGACGTTCACATAACATGCTTGTAATTAATTGCAGGAAGGGAGAAAGTGACTGACTTACCTGAAACATATATATATAAGCTCCCTAAAGATGTCAAAAAGCACATTCTGCATCTTGCAAATGTGGCCGATCCGATAGCTCTATTAGGCAATTGGCTCCATTTTCAAAGTCTAGTTTACACATTTTTTTTTCTGTTTGACCTGTTTAGGGACTATTTTTGTTCTCAAAAGCACATGGTGCTCAATAACCCTTTTAATGATTTTAAACATTGTATAAAATGAAAATTACAAATACTCATTTGTGCATATCCCACATATAGTTTTGAAACTATAAGCCATGTACAATATATACAGGAGTTAGCTGATCAAAATGAACTCTGTATACATTAAAAATACAGCCATGTGTCTATACTGATGCAGAAAAGCTTTACATATGTACTGTGGCAGGGCGTTATATAACTGGTGTGCATTCTGTCGTGTTGGAAAATGCCCCGGCCCTGCCCCTTCCCAAGGATACTGTTGTAGAGCTGATATCCACAACACTCCCCCTCTCACTGTGTCCATTCCAGACACTTCTACCTGTCACTTCTGTCTGCTGTGCTGTATTATGGTTCAGTACACAGTTCCTCCCTCAAACTCCTTTGTGTACTGCAGCTTATTCAGGTCCTTACAGCAGGTAAGGGTATAAAAAAAATCAATGTTGCATGTATCCGGGGGAATCAAGGGGTTAAATCACCCCAGCAAGTATTCTAAGCACTTATTTAAAGTCAATAATTATCATTATTATATAGTCAATAATTCTTCGAAAATATGAAATAATTGACTGATATGAATGTATCTGAACAATATCACCTCTGCAAGTTTACACTTTGATTTGCATATATATTATTGTCATTGCTTCCATATCACTATAGTGGTATGTGTGTATATCTACATTTGACCTTTAGTTTGATGCAAATCCTGGTTTGTTGCTGTTTTGTTTGGTATTATTATTATTCACAGACCTACCAGGTGGTTGACTTTAGGAGGGCAGATTCATACCGGGACTGTGTGTGTGTATATATCATAGGGAAAAATTTGTTTTGCAATCTGTGCCCCTGTTCAGAAAATTTCACATCACTTTCTGTCCTTGTGACAATTGAATTTTCAGTATTTTGGGTTATCCTGGAAAGAAGCATTGGCGATAAAGCTCTATTATCTCTGTTTGTAAGTATGAGTTGTATTTAAGTCGGATGTCTGTAATCCGGGGATGGATATATATCTCTATCATCATCTCTATCTCTATCATCATCTCTATCATCATAACTCTCTCTGAAGTTGAGGGAGTCTCCCTGATTGTAATAGCGGCTCCCTGATGCCAGCAAATGGAATGCAATCTCCCTGAAACTCTAGTACCATGATCCAATGTGGCCTAAATCTGAAAAGTATTTCTTTAAGGAATGCCTTTAGTTGCTGGGACGTTATAGACCCCTCAAAGCATGCATCAGTAACCAAAAAGCTCCCAATGATTTTAAAAAACAAAAAAACTACCTTATTTACTGCAAGTAATTAAACTTCTTATTCTAAAATATTTAAGCATTCAACAAGCGTACGGTCACTGGAAAATAGGTTTATTGTATGTGGTTGTGCAATAAAGCTACTTTTTTAATGTGACTTTAGTGGGAAGCTACTTTAATAAGTCTCTATCTCATTTAGGGTTTCAAGGTGTCCAATATATAATGGGGGGGGGGGGGGCTCAGTACCGGGTGAAGCCACCTCCCTGAAATTAGTTTTTGAAGGTTGGGATATATATATACTGCACCCAGGTGGTAAATTGCCATAGAACAGGCTAACAATAGTATTGAGCCAGTTGTTCGTTCCTGTGAGTGTGATTCTCTTTGTGTGTATTTAGTCTCCCTATGGGGAAAAAGGGGAAACCAGACGTGGACTCCTTGCTCAGTGTGCTTAGAGGAATATGGATACACCTCACTGACAAGGCCCATTGAAGGCCGAAACGATCATCTGGGGTTGCTGTGTTTCTTGTTCAGAGAGCAATTGCCTGGTATTTCGGCGCTGGACTGACCGTAATAGGCGGGATCAGACTGATATACTACAGGAAATTTCTTCTCTATGAAAAGCATTACTGGGCTAAAAGAAGCTGCACCAAGGTGGTAAATTGCCATAGAACAGGCTAACAATAGTATTGAGCCAGTTGTTCATTCCTGTGAGTGTGCTTCTCTCTCTCTGTGTGTGTATAATATATATATATATATATATATATATATATATATATATATATAGCCACAAAATTCTGTAGCATAAGATTATCTAACAGTTTCCACACAGTCATGTCTACTCAAACTGTTATTTTACTTCCTGATTTATGTGTCCGCAAAAGATCAAAAATGAATAGAAATCTAGTTGAAATATAGCAGCACCCATTACTTTATGGAAACAAACATCTTCAATATTCAATCGGACAGTCACCTTTTTAATACCCATTCCCCAGCTTTAAACAACCAACATTGTTTATATTCATTTACTTTATAAAATATAAACCTCTAAATTTTTGTTTGTTTCTAAGCCACTATAGACAGCCTGTTATCACATGCTTTTTTAATTACTTTTTTACAAGAGAGACTACTAATTCATGTGTACCATATTGATAACATTGTGCTCTCTTGTTGAGTTGTGCAGTTGCGCACAAAAATTAAAAAATACGTAAACGCTTGCAAGAAATAATAAAAAAAACACGTAACCGCCAACTCGAACCCACACATCCCAAAACAATAAAGTAATTAACCTCTAATCCCCAAAAATAACATAATTAAAATATTAACCCCTAAACCGCCAACCCCGCTCAATAAACCTATTTTATCTATTAACCGTTAAACCGCAAACCACCCACATTGCAATTAACCTATTATCTCTTAACCTGCCAACTCCCCACATCGCAATAAACCTAATTAACCTATTAACCCCTAAACCGTCAACCCCCCATGCAAATAACTAATTTAATTACTAAGCCTCCTAACCTAACACCCCTAAATTACTACTATAATTACTACTAAATTACTGTACAATTAAAATAAAAAATCCTAACATTTTAAATTACACAAATTTTTTTTTTTTAACAAAAATAAAAAAAATTAAAGGAACAGTCAACACCAGAATTTTTGTTTTAAAAAGAAAGATAATCCCTTTATTACCCATTCCCAGTTTTGCATAACCAACACTGTTGGTGATTATCTTGTATCTAAGCCTCTGCAAACTACTTCCTTTTTTAGTTCTTTTGACAGACTTGCAATGTAGCCAGTCAGTGCTCACTACAGGGTAACTTCACGTGCATGAGCGTAATGTTATCTATATGAAACGCATGAACTAATGCCCTCTAATGGTCAAAATGCATTCAGATTAGAGGCAGTCTTCAAGGTGTAAGGAATTAGCATATGAACCTCCTAGAATTATCTTTCAACTAAGAATAGTATACCAAGAGAACAAAGCACAATTGGTGATAAAAGTAAATTGGAAAGTTGTTTTAAGTGACAGTTTTTTTTTTTTTGGACTTGACTGTCCGTTTTTAAACCTAATCCCTATGAAAATAAAAAAGCCCCCCGCAAATAAAAACACCCCCTAAACTACCAATAGCCCTTAAAAGGGCCTTTTTGTAGGCCATTGCCATAAGTTAAACAGCTCTTTTGCATTAAAAAATACTAAGTCCCCCCTAACACTAAAACCCCCCACCAAACCCCCCAAAATAAAAAACCTAAACTACCCCTTGCCCCTAAAGGGGCATTTATAGGGGCACTGCCCTTTAAAGGGCAATCAGCTCTTTTACAGCCCATTAAATCCCTAATCTTAAAAATAAGAAAAAATCCTAACACTTAAGCCCGAAATAGGTGCTCACTATTCCTGAAGTCCAGTAGAGAAGGTCATCTTCTATCTTCATCCGGAGCAAAAGCGGCACGGAGTTGGCTTCCCTGATGCACGGATTCTCAGCGGCAGACCTCAGTGGCGTGTAGGCTCCTTCATGCGATCGTCCATCGCACACTGAAGGTTGAATGCAAGGTACCCCATATTTATTGGAGTACCTTTCATTCCTATTGGTGAAATTTTGAAATGCCCCTTTAGGGACAATGTGTAGTTTTTTTTTAGTGTAAGCTATTCAATTTGAGTGGTTTGGTGGGTGGGGGGTTTTACTGTTAGGGGGTAATTGGTAATTTTTTTAGGTAAAAGAGCTGTTTAACTTAGGGCAATGCATTGTATAACATTTGAAGATTTCATAATAAAAATCCTTACACTGAGGAGGGAAATTAAAGGATCATGAAACGCGAACATTTTCATGATTCAGATAGAGCATACAATTTTTCAAACAACTTTCCAATTTACTTCTATTTAATTTGCTTGCTTCATTGACTTGGTATCCTTTGTTGAAGTAGCAGTAATGCATTACTGGGAGTTAGTTGAAAGCCAATGACAAGATGTATATATCTGTGACCACCAATCAGCAGCTTCTACCCAGGTATACTTTTTAACAAGGGATACAAAGAGAATGAAACAAATTTTATAATAGAAATAAATCGGAAAGTTATTTAAAATCACATCTTGGAATAATTAAAAAAACAAACAAAAAAAAACTTTCATGTCCCTTTTAAATGACTGCTTGCACATGCCACCTTTCACAACCCGGGACAAGCATCTTGATTGGTTGCATTAAGTTCCTCTACAAAGGGTGGTTGCTATTGAGGACATTTTGAGGTAAAATAGCTTTTTTTTTTTTTTTTTTTTTTTTTTAACCAAGAGATTTTCATGTACCTAACATGTCTAAGTAGTATGAGACTGCTTTACTGTGGGATCATAGATTGGTCCAAGCCACCGATTCTTAGAATAATCCTATAGTGCTTGTGGATTTTCTTTTATATATATTACATTTTTTTATATCCTTCAGACATATGCCTCTATTTATATTGCATGTACTGTCTTTTAAAGATTCAGCCCTTCTGTTTGATCTGTTAACAACATGTAAGATAAGCTATACATACTTGAGCAGTTAACTCGTTAGATGGTGTCAAATGCCATGCGGATATGCGCATTAATGAGTCACTGTCATGTTTCAGGCAGACTTGGCAACCTCTTAGTTTTAACGGCCCACTGATCAAGCTGTAAAGACTTAAAAAAAAAAAAAAATGCAAATTTATGAATGGAAATTTTGGCTGTGCTTTCATCAAAACAAAAACTTTTCAGAACTAGACTTATTAACATACTGCTGAGCTGAATGATTTGAACTTTTGCAGAATTTTGGTTCTGTTGCAGCTTATGTCCCTGCATTCCCTCCAAGGTGTTTATTTTGAGACTATGCAGTTGGTATACATAATTCAATATATCAAATGTTAATACAGTCTGTCCTTCCAGAAGGTTTAAAAATGCTTTACTTAATCAAATGCTTTTATTTTTTTCACTCTGCAGGCAGAAATTGTCAAGAGGCTGAATGCTATCTGTGCACAAGTCATTCCTTTCTTGTCCCAAGAGGTAGGGGAAATATATTTGCAGATACCAAGCTAAATGATATTTTAAAATACATTTTTTTTTCTTTTCTTAAATTGCCTTATGCAGATCTTGTGAATTCCATGTTTGTGTTTCCATTTTTTGCTCCTATGCTTTTTTTTTTTTTTTTTGCTTTTTTTTCCCCTTTACCTTATTAAAATTCAAAACAATGTAATTTAAATTCACTTACACTGTAGAAAATGTTATAATGCTCTAAGCGCAATGCAACAGTTTCGCTGTCATGTACGCTCACTTTTGCTGAGAAATTATGACTGTTTGTCAAAATGGCATATAATAGAGTAGATTGAAAAATTGCCAGAATAGGTAGAAAATGGTTGTCTTCTCTTGATGGTAGGTATTAACTGTTGGCAGAAGTGTTGTTATGCATATGAAATGGAAGTGCTTTTAAAAGTAAACAAAATTAATGCAGCTTTTGGATATTTGATTTCTTGGAAAAACAAATCAAAACACCAAGTACATTTGCTGTCTCCTAGTAGCATTTAATTTAAAATCTTAACTTGATAGAGATTTAGTGCACCAAACGGGCTCATTATTTAAAGGGACACTCACGTCAAAATAAACTTTTAGGATTCAGAAAGAGCATGCAGTTTTAAGACACCTTCCAATTTACTTCCATTTTTTGCACAGTCTTTTTATATTCACACTGGGGAACAAGGACCTATTGAGCATGTGCACAAGCTCACTGGGTATACGTACACTAGTCTGTGATTGGCTGATGTCTGTCACGTGATAAAGGGGGCTGGAAAATGGGAGAAAAAATTAATTTGACAGAAAAAAAAATCTACTGCTTATTTGAAATTCAGAGTAAGTGCTATTGCATTGTCTTTTTATTATGTACTTGTTATTATGCAATTCTACTGCATTGAGTTGTCCTTTTAAGGTAGTTTCTTCTCCCCCTCCACCTTAGTAGCATTATTCTGTATGTTTTCGCCACACCAGATTATCATAGGTTTTGTAGCTGTTGGCTATATTTTCAGTGTGTAGTCATTTGATTAATATATAACATGTTGCATGTCTTGAGCACTATTTGGCAGCAGTTGTGTGTAGCTATTCTCTACAGGCGGCAGCAGGCAGTGCGGAGTGACAGCGCCCACAGCTCTTCCTGTACTTCTACCTGAACACTCTACAGCTGTGTTGTTTACTAGCTGAATATTACAATAGTGTTTTACCATAGAGTGGCTGAAGCTACACTGTTTCAGGCTCAAGGCTTGTGCACACTCCTGGACAAATGATCTTTATAAATTATGGTGGTTGCATTATTATTATTGTCCTCCCCTTTTTTTTTTTTTTTTTTTTTTTTTTTTTATGGTCAAATTGAGAAACATTTCTCCATCCTTTTTATATTAACGCTTAAACTTGTAAAGGATGCTAACAGATTTTTAGTTTATCGAAAACACATCAAGTAAAGATTAAGAAGTGAAATGTGCACATGCATGTATTTTAGATTTGTGTGGAAATATTGTTGCAGTATAAATTAGTGTATGTTTGTGTGTATGTATGATCTCAAACCAGACTGGGTACACATTCCATGACACTGCAAAACTCTCAACCCTGGGTGCTCACCACCGTTTAGACAGCTACACAGCTTTTAGTAAATCAGGCAGTTAACTCCAGACAAGCGTAGATGAGAAAAACCCATAGGGACAATTCCAAAACAAAATTAAGCACACAGCTAGCTTAAAAAGCAAAATGGAAGAGTTGGTTATTGCATTTGGCAAAATGGTGATAGGCCCAGGACCACGCCATGGTCTCTTCCTCCTTGAGTTCCTGACTTACAGCTACACCATGTATCCTTTGTATACATACACACGGTAGATTTTACTTGACCGCACTGCTGAAATACTGGACTGTCTGTTTCAATTCTGGACACCTGGCAACCTTACCCAGTGCTTATATTGTATATGTAAACCACATAATCTTATGTTCCAAGTGCAATGCTATCCTGCTATGTGCCAGTGCTGCACTCTAATCAAGTGTAAGAAGTATAAGTGTGTGCATGTAGCCTGCAGCTAAAGACTTGACAGGTTGTAAGAGTTTAACACAATCTATGATCACTCATTTACTAGATAAAAATGTACACCTGTGCTTTTCAGAATTGGCTATTTTTGTGACTTTTACACCTCTGACAGTAACATTGAAAGTTTGAGGTTATAATTCTATTTGGCCATTAAATATTTTCTGTATTATCTTTTATAGCACCGCAAAATTCTGTAGCACTTGGTACAGAGGTAGGTGTATACAATAACGAAGATTTGTGATGAGATACTGATACATAAAACATGAAATAAAACTAGTACGGGTAGAGGAGGGCTTGCAGTCTACAGTTTGAGGTTGCAGAGGCATAAGGTTTGGGTAGGAGCACCTGAAGCTGTATGAGGTTAAAGACAGTCTGATGGAACGGGTAAGAGCGTATTTAGAGGACAGGAGCAGCTCGTGAGAATATCAAATACAGAACCGCATCTACTGATAAAGGGTATATGGTGATAACTCATGACATCCTATTATTTTGCTGGTTGGTGACCATAAAAAGTGTCTGTCTGGCTGATGGCTCAAGAGGCCAGCGAATGGAGGAAGAAAATATATTTGTCATCTACTGCTTATTTGAAATTCGGAGTAAGTGCTATTGCATTGTCTTTATTATGCACTTGTAATTTATATAAATTCTAATGTATTCAGTGGTGCTTTTAAGGACCGGAAGACAAAGTGTCTTATGTTACTAATTTACAGCAGAAACCTCTGTAGATACCTCCTGCATGTAACAATCTATGCACACCCAGTAACCAAACGAACATCTTTCATGCTGACTTTAGAACCGATTTAAAAAAAAAAAAAGTCAAACCATATTAGTGCTGAAAAGATTAGTGTCCCAACCCCATGCCACAATATTTGTATAGTATGCAACTAGTACGTTTTATAGCTTTTAACATTGCATTTAAACCGTATCCCACAGTCTTTCTGCAATTATTTCTAAGTGTAGTGTCCAAATTCCTTAAAAAGATAAAGCCAATATAGTGAAATACTGTCACAGATGATATCTGTTCATTATTCTGTGCCAAGTGATTACTCACATGAAGGAGTAATAATTGCTTAAATATAATCACACGCCCGATTTCAGCTGTCTGCCTACAGGTACAACCACTCTCAAAGCCAGAACTGCCAGAATTTTCTTTTCTTCACCAATGTTTAATGTTTAAATCTATAGTACATATCATTCACTCTGGTATCATAAGTGATGCTATATCCCTAACTGGCTTTGTGAATTTATAAAACTAACTGATGGCAATAGATTGGTGCTACAATATACTTTTTATTAGACTAAGTTATACAATTTGGATAATCATCTTAAAAAATAACCTTCATACTTTTACAACAAGAAGTGTGTGTGTGTATATGTATATATATATGTATATATGTATATATATATATATATATATATATATATATATATATATATATATATATATATATATATATATATATGAAACCGTTCCTCACACTTGGAAAAGAGACGTTCAGGACTCCTGGGCTTTAGAAATAGTACCCCAGGGGTATCTTCTAGATTTCAAAGATTCTCCCCCAAGGGGGAGATTCCATCTTTCTCAATTGTCTGTAAACCAGATAAAAAGAGAGGCGTTCTTACGCTGTGTAGAAGACCTATTTTCCATGGGAGTGATCTGCCCAGTTCTGGAAACAGAACAGGGGCAAGGGTTCTACTCCAATCTGTTTGTGGTTCCCAAAAAAGAGGGAACTTTCAGACCAATTTTGGATCTCAAGATCCTAAACAAATTCCTCAGAGTCCCATCCTTCAAGATGGAGACCATTCGGACTATTTTGCCAATGATCCAGGAGGGTCAATATATGACCACCGTGGACTTAAAGGATGCGTATCTACACATTTCTATCCACAAAGAACATCACCAGTTCCTCAGGTTCGCCTTTCTGGACAAGCATTACCAGTTTGTGGCACTTCCCTTGATGTTGGCCACGGCTCACAGAATTTTCACAAAGGTTCTAGGGTCCCTTCTGGTGGTTCTAAGGCCGCGGGGCATATCGATGGAGCCTTATCTGGACGATATCTTAATCTAGGCGTCAACTTACCAACTAGCCAAGTCTCACACGGACATTGTGTTGGCTTTTCTAAAATCTCACGGGTGGAAGGTGAACGTAAAAAAAGAGTTCACTTATCCCTCTCACAAGAGTTCCATTCCTGCCGGGATTTGAACCTGTGACCTTTGAACCTGTGACCTTGGATCTTTTAAACAGGCTTTTGTTGTAGTCAGGGCATTTACCAACTGAGCTACGCCACCGGCTTACATACAAAATTTTAAAAAATTTGGTGAGTGTTTAGGCTGTTTTGCAGAACGTGTATGCTTTTTTTCTCTTAAAGGCGAAGTACAGTTTTTTAAGATTATTTTTTTCACTAAATAAAGTGTTTTCATGCTTGTTTGAAGTCATTACTAGCCTGTTCAACGTGACTGACATTGAGGAAAGTCAATGTTTAATATGTTTAGAAGCCATTGTGGAACCTTCAATTAGTATGTGTCCCTCATGCACTGTAAGGTCAATAAATTGTAAAGAACATATTTTAGCTACTAAAAGTATGTCGCAGGATGATTCTCAGTCAGAAGAGGATCAGGTTATGCCATCTAATTCTCCCCAAGTGTCACAACCGTTAACGCTTGCACAAGCGACGCCAAGTACTTCTAGTGCGTCTAATTCTTTCACCCTGCAAGATATGGCCGCAGTTATGAATACTACCCTCACTGAGGTTTTATCTAAGCTGCCGGGGTTGCAGGGGAAGCGCAGCAGGTCTGGTGTGAGAACAAACGCTGAGCCCTCTGACGCTTTATTAGCCATATCCGATGTACCCTCACAATGTTCTGAAGTGAGGGATTTGTTGGCTGAGGGAGAGATTTCTGACTTAGGAAATATGTTCCCTCAGACAGATTCAAATATGACGGCTTTTAAATTTAAACTAGAACACCTTTGCTTATTGCTCAGGGAGGTTTTAGCGACTCTGGATGATTGTGACCCTATTGTAGTTCCAGAGAAATTGTGTAAAATGGACAAATTCCTAGAGGTTCCTGCCTACACTGATGTTTTTCCGATCCCTAAGAGGATTTCGGAAATTGTAACTAAGGAGTGGGATAGACCAGGTATTCCGTTCGCTCCCCCTCCTACTTTTAAGAAAATGTTTCCCATATCAGACGCCGTGCGGGACTCGTGGCAGACGGTCCCTAAGATGGAGGGAGCTATTTCTACCCTGGCTAAGCGTATAACTGTACCTATTGAGGACAGTTGTGCTTTCAAAGATCCTATGGATAAAAAATTAGAGGTTCTCCTGAAGAAAATATTTGTTCATCAAGGTTTTCTTCTCTAACCTATAGCGTGCATTGTTCCTGTAACTACTGCAGCGTCCTTTTGGTTCGAGGCTCTGGAAGAGGCTCTTCAGGTTGAGACTCCATTAGATGATATTCTGGATAGAATTAGGGCTCTCAAGCTAGCTAATTCTTTCATTACAGATGCCGCTTTTCAATTGGCTAAATTAGCTGCGAAGAATTCAGGTTTTGCCATTTTAGCGTGCAGAGCTTTATGGCTTAAGTCCTGGTCTGCTGATGTGTCATCAAAAGCTAAGCTTTTAGCCATCCCTTTCAAGGGTAAAACCCTATTTGGGCCTGAACTGAAAGAGATTATTTCAGACATCACTGGAGGGAAATGCCATGCCCTTCCTCAGGATAAGACGAATAAGATGAGGACCAAACAAAATAATTTTCGTTCCTTTCGAAACTTCAAAGGTGGTCCCTCTTCACCTTCCACAAAGCAAGAGGGGAATCTTACTCAATCCAAGTCAGTCTGGAGACCTAACCAGACTTGGAACAAGGGTAAACAGGCTAAGAAGCCCGCTGCTGCCACCAAGACAGCATGAAGGGGTAGCCCCCGATCCGGGACCGGATCTCGTAGGGGGCAGACTTTCTCTCTTCGCTCAGGCTTGGAAAAGAGACGTTCAGGACTCCTGGGCTTTAGAAATAGTACCCCAGGGGTATCTTCTAGATTTCAAAGATTCTCCCCCAAGGGGGAGATTCCATCTTTCTCAATTGTCTGTAAACCAGATAAAAAGAGAGGCGTTCTTACGCTGTGTAGAAGACCTATTTTCCATGGGAGTGATCTGCCCAGTTCTGGAAACAGAACAGGGGCAAGGGTTCTACTCCAATCTGTTTGTGGTTCCCAAAAAAGAGGGAACTTTCAGACCAATTTTGGATCTCAAGATCCTAAACAAATTCCTCAGAGTCCCATCCTTCAAGATGGAGACCATTCGGACTATTTTGCCAATGATCCAGGAGGGTCAATATATGACCACCGTGGACTTAAAGGATGCGTATCTACACATTTCTATCCACAAAGAACATCACCAGTTCCTCAGGTTCGCCTTTCTGGACAAGCATTACCAGTTTGTGGCACTTTCCTTGATGTTGGCCACGGCTCACAGAATTTTCACAAAGGTTCTAGGGTCCCTTCTGGTGGTTCTAAGGCCGCGGGGCATATCGATGGAGCCTTATCTGGACGATATCTTAATCTAGGCGTCAACTTACCAACTAGCCAAGTCTCACACGGACATTGTGTTGGCTTTTCTAAAATCTCACGGGTGGAAGGTGAACGTAAAAAAAGAGTTCACTTATCCCTCTCACAAGAGTTTCATTCCTGGGAACTCTTTTAGATTCGGTGGACATGAGACATTTTCTGACGGAGGTCAGGAAATCAAAGATTTTATCCATCTGCCGAACTCTTCATTCCATTCCTCGGCCGTCAGTGGCTCATTGTATGGAGGTAATCGGTTTAATGGTAGCGGCAATGGACATAGTTCCGTTTGCTCGCTTGCATCTCAGACCACTGCAACTTTGCATGCTCAAATAGTGGAATGGGGATTATGCAGATTTATCTCCTCAGATAAATCTGGACCAAGAGACCAGAGACTGGTGGTTGTCACAGGATCATCTGTCCAAGGGAATGTGTTTCCGCAGGCCAGCGTGGGTCATAGTGAAGACGGACGCCAGCCTATTGGGCTGGGGTGCAGTCTGGATTTCCCTGAAAGCACAGGGATTGTGGACTCAGGAGGAGGCTCTCCTCCCGATAAATATTCTAGAACTGAGAGAATTATTCAACGCGCTTCAGGCGTGGCCTCAGCTGGCGTCGGCCAGATTAATAAGATTCCAGTCGGACAATATCACGACTATAGCATATATCAATCATCAGGGGGGAACAAAGAGTTCTCTACGATGATAGAGGTTACCAAAATAATTCAATGGGCAGAGACTCACTCTTGCCATCTATCCGCTAACTATATCCCAGGAGGGGAGAACTGGGAAGCGGATTTTCTAAGTCGTCAGACTTTTCATCCGGGGGAGTGGGAACTCCATCCGGAGGTGTTTGCACAATTGATTCAGCAATGGGGCACACCAGAATTGGATCTGATGGCGTCTCGTCTGAATGCAAAACTTCCTCGATACGGGTCCAGGTCAAGGGATCCTCAGGCAGTACTGATAGATGCTCTAGCAGTACCCTGGTCGTTCAACCTGGCTTATGTGTTTCCACCATTTCCTCTCCTCCTCGTTTGATTGCCAGAATCAAACAGGAGAGAGCTTCAGTGATTTTGATAGCACCTGCGTGGCCACGCAGGACTTGGTATGCAGACCTGGTGGACATGTCATCTCTTCCACCATGGACTCTACCACTTAGACAGGACCTTCTGATTCAAGGTCCGTTGCAGCATCCAAATCTAGTTTCTCCTTGCGACTGACTGCTTGGAAATTGAACGTTTGATCTTATCCAAGCGGGGGTTCTCCGAGTCGGTCATAGATACCTTGATTCAGGCTCGAAAGCCTGTCACTAGGAAAATTTATCATAAGATATGGCGTAAATATCTTTATTGGTGCAAATCCAAAGGCTACTCATGGAGTAAGATCAGGATTCCTAGGATTTTGTCCTTTCTCCAAGAAGGAGTGGAGAAGGGGTTATCAGCTAGTTCCTTAAAGGGACAGATATCTGCTTTATCAATTCTACTGTACAAACGTCTGGCAGATGTGCCAGACGTTCAGTCGTTCTGTCAGGCTTTAGTTAGAATCAAGCCTGTGTTTAAACCTGTTGCTCCGCCATGGAGTTTGCATTTAGTTCTTAAGGTTCTTCAAGGGGTTCCGTTTGATATTAAGCTTCTATCTTGGAAAGTTTTTAGTTGCTATCTCTTCGGCTCAAAGAGTTTCTGAACTTTCTGCATTGCAATGTGATTCGCCTTATCTTGTTTTCCATGCTGATAAGGTGGTTTTGCGTACCAAACCTGGATTCCTTCCTAAGGTTGTTACTAATAAGAATATTAATCAGGAAATTGTTGTTCCTTCTCTGTGTCCTAATCCTTCCTCTAAGAAGGAGCGTCTATGGCACAACTTGGACGTGGTGCGTGCTTTAAAGTTTTACTTGCAAGCGACCAAAGATTTCCGTCAAACATCTTCTTTGTTTGTTGTCTAGTCTGGAAAACGTAGAGGTCAAAAAGCTACGGCTACCTCTCTTGCCTTTTGGCTGAAAAGCATCATCCATTTGGCATACGAGACTGCTGGACAGCAGCCTCCTGAAAGAATTACAGCTCACTCTACTAGAGCGGTGGCTTCCACATGGGCTTTTAAAAATAATGCTTCTGTTGAACAGATTTGTAAGGCTGCGACTTGGTCTTCGCTTCATACCTTTTCCAAATTTTACAAATTTGATACCTTTGCTTCTTCAGAGGCTATTTTTGGGAGAAACGTTCTTCAAGCAGTGGTGCCTTCTGTTTAACCATCTGTCTTGTCCCTCTCGTTCATCCGTGTCCTGTAGCTTTGGTATTGTATCCCACAAGTAAAGGATGAATCCGTGGACTCGTCTTACCTTTATAGAAAAAAACTAAATTTATGCTTACCTGATAAATTTATTTCTTCTATGGTAAGACGAGTTCACGGCCTGCCCTGTCATTTTAAGACGGATTATATTTTTTGATTTAAACTTGGTCACCTCTGCACCTTGTAGTTTCTCCTTTTTCTTCCTGTACTTTTGGTCGAATGACTGGGGGGTGGAGCTAAGGGAGGAGCTATATAGACAGCTCTGCTGTGGTGCTCTTTGCCACTTCCTGTAGGGAAGGATAATATCCCACAAGTAAAGGATGAATCCGTGGACTCGTCTTACCATAGAAGAAATCAATTTATCAGGTAAGCATAAATTTTGTTTTCTTTCTCTCTCGCTCTCTACATAGCTAAATTAAAAGCAAAATGGAAGAGTTAGTTACAGCATTGTGTCCAAATGGTGAGAGGCACAGGACTACGTCAAGGTCTCTTCCTCCCTGGGTCCTTAACCTACAGCCACACAATACATACCTTCAACAAACACACTGAGATATGATCAAGAATGACACAGGCCCTTTGTAACTTCCCTAAACACCTACAATAACTGGAATGGGTACACATTGCATGACCCTGCAAAACTCACAGCCCTGTGTCCTCACTGGCACTCACAACCAGCTGCACAGCTTTCAGTGACTCAGTTAATATCAGACCAGCCTGTGTTCAAAGTCCATAGGGAGAATTACAAAACAAAATTATTAAAATGCCTGAATCACTGAAAGCTGAAATATGTATATAAAGACACATAAAAATGTGCATTCTTTAATTGGTAAACTGAATGCCTGTACAGGGGGCAGAGCCAACTGGGGGAGGAGAATAAGAGGACGGATTGAGGAGCCCCACAAATTTATCTTGGCCAGAGCCCCTCAAATGCTAAGGGTGGCTATGCACACACACTGTAGTATTGCACAATAAAAGTTGGATTTGTATTTCATAGCCCTGAGGCCTAGCCGTGGGGAGCACCCATGGGTGTCTTGGCCAGGGCCTAATTTCAAGTTGCCAGTGTCTCCTGGGTTTGTCAAGCCCTGTTTTATTTAATAGGCCTTTGCGTTTCAACAACCTTAAGCTATCTCTACAAAAAACTTACATATGGAGGTATAAGAATGACAGGGATCCTAAGATACTGTGACTTTAAACAAGTCCATTATCCCTGGTTGCCAAAAATGTCTATGAATGCACCACTGTTTAAAAAAAGAAAAAACTTGCTGTTTACTATCCTATTTTTTTCCCCGTCATCCATGTATTAATGTAGTCTTGATTTACTTTTGTTCCTAATTGTGTTTTTGTATTTTGTTGAACAGATTGTACCATATTTCTTCTAATTGGTCTATGCTGACTTTAATTCCACCTCATTAACTAATACTTTAGTCTTGTTGCTTGCAACTCTTATTTGCTTGTGAGGCAGACTGGTGATTTAAAAGAAAAAAATACGTAATCACAATGATAGCAAAACATTTTTTTTCTCTCTCAGATTAGATTGCTTTTGAAATGTATTATATTGCAAAAATTGGATGCCCTATTTGTTAGAGCATATCATTTTAGCACTACAGACCCTGCAATTGTGTGAGTTTAACCCCCAAAGGGGATAAATACATAAAGTTCTAGTCAAGAGCTGCAGACAACTGCTGACATGGCCCTTATTTCAAACAGCCCTTTATGACTGCTGCATAATGGTTAAACACACAGTTAAAGGGACACTGAACCTACATTTTTTATTTTGTGATTCAGATAGAGCATGCAATTTTAAGCAACTTTCTAATTTACTCCTATTATCAATTTTTCTTCATTCTCTTGCTATATTTATTTGAAAAAGAAGGCATCTAAGCTTTTTTTGGGATTCAGAACTCTGGAAAGCACTTTTCTTTCATGTAATTAGCAAGAGTCCATGAGCTAGTGACGTATGGGATATACATTCCTACCAGGAGGGGCAAAGTTTCCCAAACCTCAAAATGCCTACAAATACACCCCTCACCACACCCACAAATCAGTTTTTACAAACTTTGCCTCCTATGGAGGTGGTGAAGTAAGTTTGTGCTAGATTCTACGTTGATATGCGCTCCGCAGCAGGTTGGAGCCCGGTTTTCCTCTCGGCGTGCAGTGAATGTCAGAGGGATGTGAGGAGAGTATTGCCTATTTGAATTCAATGATCTCCTTCTACGGGGTCTATTTCATAGGTTCTCTGTTATCGGTCGTAGAGATTCATCTCTTACCTCCCTTTTCAGATCGACGATATACGCTTATATATATATATACCATTACCTCTGCTGATTTTCGTTTCAGTACTGGTTTGGCTTTCTACAACATGTAGATGAGTGTCCTGGGGTAAGTAAGTCTTATTTTCTGTGACACTCTAAGCTATGGTTGGGCACTTTTTTATAAAGTTCTAAATATATGTATTCAAACATTTATTTGCCTTGACTCAGGATGTTCAACATTCCTTATTTTCAGACAGTCAGTTTCATATTTGGGATAATGCATTTGAATAAAACAATTTTTTTCTTACCTTAAAATTTGACTTTCCCTGTGGGCTGTTAGGCTCGCGGGGGCTGAAAATGCTTCATTTTATTGCGTCATTCTTGGCGCGGACTTTTTTGGCGCAATTTTTTTTTTTTCTGTTTCCGGCGTCATTTTTGACGTTCTTTTGCGCCAAAAATGTTGGCGTTCCGGATGTGGCGTCATTTTTGGCGCCAAAAGCATTTAGGCGCCAAATAATGTGGGCGTCTTATTTGGCGCTAAAAAAATATGGGCGTCACTTTTGTCTCCACATTATTTAAGTCTCATTTTTTATTGCTTCTGGTTGCTAGAAGCTTGTTCACTGGCATTTTTTCCCATTCCTGAAACTGTCATTTAAGGAATTTGATAAATTTTGCTTTATATGTTGATTTTTCTATTACATATTGCAAGATGTCCCATGTTGAAGCTGAGTCAGAAGATACTTCTGGAAAATCGCTGCCTGGTGCTGGAGCTACCAAAGCTAAGTGTATCTGCTGTAAACTTTTGGTAGCTGTTCCTCCAGCTGTTGTTTGTATTGAATGTCATGACAAACTTGTTAATGCAGATAATATTTCCTTTAGTAAAGTTACATTACCTGTTGCTGTTCCATCAACATCTAATACTCAGAGTGTTCCTGGTAACATAAGAGATTTTGTTTCTAAATCCAATAAGAAGGCTATGTCTGTTATTCCTCCTTCTAGTAAACGTAAAAAGTCTTTTAAAACTTCTCATTTTTCAGATGAATTTTTAAATGAACATCATCATTCTGATTCTGATAATGGCTCTTCTGGTTCAGAGGATTCTGTCTCAGAGGTTGATGCTGATAAATCTTCATATTTATTTAAAATGGAATTTATTCGTTCTTTACTTAAAGAAGTCCTAATTGCATTAGAAATTGAGGATTCTGGTCCTCTTGATACTAAATCTAAACGTTTAGATAAGGTTTTTAAATCTCCTGTAGTTATTCCAGAAGTTTTTCCTGTTCCTGGTGCTATTTCTGAAGTAATTTCCAGGGAATGGAATAATTTGGGTAATTCATTTACTCCTTCTAAACGTTTTAAGCAATTATATCCTGTGCCATCTGACAGATTAGAATTTTGGGACAAAATCCCTAAGGTTGATGGGGCTGTCTCTACTCTTGCTAAGCGTACTACCATTCCTACGGCAGATGGTACTTCCTTTAAGGATCCTTTAGATAGGAAAATTGAATCCTTTCTAAGAAAAGCTTACTTGTGTTCAGGTAATCTTCTTAGACCTGCTATATCTTTGGCGGATGTTGCTGCAGCTTCAACTTTTTGGTTGGAAGCTTTAGCGCAACAAGTAACAGATCATAATTCTCATAGCATTATTATTCTTCTTCAACATGCTAATAATTATATTTATGATGCCATCTTTGATATCATTAGAGTTGATGTCAGGTATATGTCTCTAGCTATTTTAGCTAGAAGAGCTTTATGGCTTAACACTTGGAATGCTGATATGTCTTCTAAGTCTACTCTGCTTTCCCTTTCTTTCCAGGGTAATAAATTATTTTGTTCTCAGTTGGATTCTATTATCTCAACTGTTACTGGAGGGAAAGGAACTTTTTTACCACAGGATAAAAAATCTAAAGGTAAATTTAGGTCTAATAATCGTTTTCGTTCCTTTCGTCACAACAAGGAACAAAAGCCTGATCCTTCATCCTCAGGAGCGGTATCAGTTTGGAAACCATCTCCAGTCTGGAATAAATCCAAGCCTTATAGAAAATAAAAGCCAGCTCCTAAGTCCACATGAAGGTGCGGCCCTCATTCCAGCTCAGCTGGTAGGGGGCAGATTACATTTTTTTTAAAGGAATTTGGATCAATTCCGTTCACAATCTTTGGATTCAGAATATTGTTTCAGAAGGGTACAGAATTGGCTTCAAGATAAGGCATCCTGCAAAGAGATTTTTTCTTTCCCGTGTCCCAGTAAATCCAGCGAAGGCTCAAGCATTTCTGAAACGTGTTTCAGATCTAGAGTTGGCTGGAGTAATTATGCCAGTTCCAGTTCTGGAACAGGGGATGGGGTTTTATTCAAATCTCTTCATTGTACCAAAGAAGGAGAATTCCTTCAGACCAGTTCTGGATCTAAAAATATTGAATTGTTATGTAAGGATACCAACATTCAAAATGGTAACTGTAAGGACTATCCTGCCTTTTGTTCAGCAAGGGCATTATATGTCTACAATAGATTTACAGGATGCATATCTGCATATTCCGATTCATCCAGATCACTATCAGTTTCTGAGATTCTCGTTCCTAGACAAGCATTACCAGTTTGTGGCTCTGCCATTTGGCCTAGCAACAGCTCCAAGAATTTTTACAAAGGTTCTCGGTGCCCTTCTGTCTGTAATCAGAGAACAGGGTATTGGAACTCCGTGCAATTTTCAGAGCTCTTCAGTCTTGGCCTCTTCTAAAGAGAGAATCGTTCATTTGTTTTCAGACAGACAATGTCACATCTGTGGCATACATCAATCATCAAGGAGGGACTCACAGCCTTCTGGCTATGAAAGAAGTATCTCGATTTCTGGTTTGGGCGGAATCCAGCTCCTGTCTAACTTCTGCAGTTCATATCCCAGGTATAGACAATTGGGAAGCGGATTATCTCAGTCACCAAACGTTGCATCCGGGCGAATGGTCTCTTCACCCAGAGGTATTTCTTCAGATTGTCCAAATGTGGGGACTTCCAGAAATAGATCTGATGGCCTCTCATCTAAACAAGAAACTTCCCAGGTATCTGTACAGATCCAGGGATCCTCAAGCGGACGCAGTGGATGCATTGTCACTTCCTTGGAAGTATCATCCTGCTTATATCTTTCCGCCTCTAGTTCTTCTTCCAAGAGTGATCTCCAAGATTCTGAGGGAATGCTCGTTTGTTCTGCTGGTAGCTCCAGCATGGCCTCACAGGTTTTGGTATGCGGATCTTGTCCGGATGGCCTCTTGCCAACCGTGGACTCTTCCGTTAAGACCAGACCTTCTGTCGTCCTTTTTTCCATCAGGATCTCAAATCCTTAAATTTAAAGGTATCGCTTGATTCTTAGTCAAAGAGGTTTCTCTGACTCTGTGATTAATACTATGTTACAGGCTCGTAAATCTGTATCTAGGGAGATATATTATAGAGTCTGGAAGACTTATATTTCTTGGTCTCTTTCTCATCATTTTTCCTGGCATTCTTTTAGAATTCCGAGAATTTTACAGTTTCTTCAGGATGGTTTGGATAAAGGTTTGTCTGCAAGTTCCTTGAAAGGACACATTTCTGCTCTTTCTGTTCTTTTTCACAGAAAGATTGCTAATCTTCCTGATATTCATTGTTTTGTACAAGCTTTGGTTCGTATAAAACCTGTTATCAAGTCAATTTCTCCTCCTTGGAGTTTGAATTTGGTTCTGGGGGCTCTTCAAGCTCCTCCGTTTGAACCTATGCATTCATTGGACATTAAATTACTTTCTTGGAAAGTTTTGTTCCTTTTGGCCATCTCTTCTGCCAGAAGAGTTTCTGAATTATCTGCTCTTTCTTGTGAGTCTCCTTTTCTGATTTTTCACCAGGATAAGGCGGTGTTGCGAACTTCTTTTGAATTTTTACCTAAGGTTGTGAATTCCAACAACATTAGTAGAGAAATTGTGGTTCCTTCATTATGTCCTAATCCTAAGAATTCTAAGGAGAAATCATTGCATTCTTTGGATGTAGTTAGAGCTTTGAAATATTATGTTGAAGCCACTAAGAATTTCCGAAAGACTTCTAGTCTATTTGTTATCTTTTCCGGTTCTAGGAAAGGTCAGAAGGCCTCTGCCATTTCTTTGGCATCTTGGTTGAAATTTTTAATTCATCATGCTTATGTCGAGTCGGGTAAAACTCCGCCTCAAAGGATTACAGCTCATTCTACTAGGTCAGTTTCTACTTCCTGGGCGTTTAGGAATGAAGCTTCGGTTGATCAGATTTGCAAAGCAGCAACTTGGTCTTCTTTGCATACTTTTACTAAATTCTACCATTTTGATGTGTTTTCTTCTTCTGAAGCTGTTTTTGGTAGAAAAGTACTTCAGGCAGCTGTTTCAGTTTGAATCTTCTGCTTATGTTTTCAGTTTTTTTCATTATAAAATTTAAACTTTATTTTGGGTGTGGATTATTTTTTCAGCGGAATTGGCTGTCTTTATTTTATCCCTCCCTCTCTAGTGACTCTTGCGTGGAAAGATCCACATCTTGGGTAGTCATTATCCCATACGTCACTAGCTCATGGACTCTTGCTAATTACATGAAAGAAAACATAATTTATGTAAGAACTTACCTGATAAATTCATTTCTTTCATATTAGCAAGAGTCCATGAGGCCCACCCTTTTTTGTGGTGGTTATGATTTTTTTGTATAAAGCACAATTATTCCAATTCCTTATTTTTTATGCTTTCGCACTTTTTTCTTATCACCCCACTTCTTGGCTATTCGTTAAACTGATTTGTGGGTGTGGTGAGGGGTGTATTTGTAGGCATTTTGAGGTTTGGGAAACTTTGCCCCTCCTGGTAGGAATGTATATTCCATACGTCACTAGCTCATGGACTCTTGCTAATATGAAAGAAATGAATTTATCAGGTAAGTTCTTACATAAATTATGTTTTTTATTGGTGGATGAATATATCCACCAATCAGCAAGGACAACCCAGGTTGTTCACCAAAAATTGGCCCGGCATCTAAACTTACATTCTTGCATTTCAAATAAAGATACCAAGATAATGAATTAAATTTGATAATAGGAGTAAATTAGAAAGTTGCTTAAAATTTCATGCTCTATCTGAATCACGAAAGAAAAAAATTGGGTTCATTGTCCCTTTTAATGTCTGATCCAGACAGCAATACACTTATTATTGGCTCACCAGATGTGTACAGCTCTTTTTTCCCAGAAGTGTGTATAGTGTAACCACCAGTTGCCATTTAGCTCCCAGTAGTACATTGTTGCTTCCGACCTTACTAAGGTATGCTTTTTAACAAAGGACACCAAGGGAAATTTGACAATAGAAGTAAATATATCTTAAAATCAATATTCAACAGAGGGCCCTGGTGCAAAAATGTTCAGGCCTCCCAGGTAAGGTAACTCAGTAGTAAGCAACAGTAATAATACAAATGCTGCTTTGTATTATCATTGAGGACAGATAGAAAGATTTGCAACCTGCACTCATCAAAGGCTCCCCTGGAATAGGATTATACACATTCTGCACACATGTATAGACTGGATACTATGGGCCCTGCAGCACCAATGGCCTACTTAAAAGGTCACTGTATCTGAACCATGAAAGTTTAATTTTGAATTTATATTAGAATTTAACAAATATGTATACAATATATTTATTTAAAGGGACAGTCAACGCCAGAATTTTTGTTGTTTTAAAAGATAGATAATCCCTTAATTACCCATTCCCCAGTTTTGCATAACAAACAGTTATAATAATATACGTTTTACCTCCTTACCGTGTATCTAAGCCTCTGCAGACTGCCCCCTTATTTCAGTTCTTTTGACAGACTTGCATTTTAGCCAATCAGTGCTCACTCCTCAGTAAATTCACGTGCATGAGCTCAACGTTATCTATATGAAACACATGAACTAACGCCCTCTAGTGGCCAAAATGCATTCACTTTAGAGGCGGCCTACACAATCTAAGAAATTAGCATATGAACCTCCTAGGTTTAGCTTTCAATACCAAGAGAACAAGGCAAAATTGGTGATAAAGTAAATTAGAAATTTGTTTAAAAATACATGCCCTATTTTGAATCATAAAAGTTTTTTTTTTTCTGGACTTGACTGTCCTTTAACTGTAGTGGTTGTGTCATAAGTATGTTAGAAAGACCTAAAAGTGCAAAAATGATTGCATATAACATTGAGTTTAAAGGGACACTCTGCTCTAAATACAATTCCTTCACCTCCCTCTAATCATGGGTGCTGCCAAAATGGAACCTAGGTTACACTGCAGATATCTGAAAAACGCCAGCACTGGAATGAAATAAGCCATATTTCAAGATGGCGGCACCTGTGAGTAGATGGATGTGGGGAATAAATAGATTTTATATGCATAGAATTGAGGTTTTATGTTATGTCCCTTTTTTACCCATGCAAAAGGGATTAATCACATAGTGAAAACCAGCTCCATAGCAATAAGGCACTAATGAGAGCTGGCTGCACATCTGATGGCAAGGGACAAATATATGTAGCCACCATTCACTATATAGTTTCCATGCTGCTCTTGAGGATATCTGCATACAATTTTCAACAAAGACTTCTAAGAGAACTAAGTCAATTTGATAGTAGAAGTGAATTTAAAAGTGTCTTAATATGGCATGCTCTTTATGAATCCTGAAAGTTTAATTTTAACTTTCACATCCCAGCAGCTGTTTTAATTGACTTTGGAGTGTGAACTGCAAGTGGTAGTAGCATCATCATACAACTCTTTCAGCTCTGAACACTAGAGCAGAGAAGATGTTGAAAGTATATTTGCAAAAGTCTGACGTTTTGTAAAGTTGAAAATCTGATGGTTAAATGTTTTATTAGCAATTACATGATTTAATCTCCATCCTGTTGCGCTGTGGTATAAACCACTTCTAGCATTTCATTTCCATGAAGTTGTTAAAGCAACCATAACACATACATAGAAGTAGGTTCACATGAGCAAGGCAAAGAACTAATACCACAGAATCTCACAGTCTAGTGTTTGTCACATTTGAAGATTATGGACAGGCAAACAATGACAATTAAAAATGTTACTGAAATAGGTGCAAACGGAAAATGCGCTATTGTGTTGGAGCATATGTCGCTTACAATTATCAGGTTATTTATGTGTATGCATATCTTAAAGGCCATGGAAGTCAAATGATTTATGATTCAGATACAGCATTCAAATAAAAAAATAAAAATGATCCAATTTATTTATTATGAAATTTATAAACTCGGCTCCTTGCCATGTGAGCATACTGAGGTAGGCTCAGGTAGCACTACACGTGTAACATTGTTACGAACCTTGTTGCAAACCCTGCTGTTATAGAGTGCTCAAGACATCTGTACTTACCAGAGTCTCATGGAAAGAGCTGCTTTCACTATTGATAAAAGAAACGGAAGTGTAATTTGCATATATTTGAATGTTTTTAAAATTGTACGCTGTATTTGAATCACAACAGTTTTTAGTTTTGGCTTGGAAAGCATGATTGAATAAAATATTTGAACCTACTCTATAAACAACTTTTTCTTTTAACCCATTCAGTGCCACAGGAGTATTGGTACTAGAGGCCAGATATAGTTTCATAATTTTATGCTATTTGACTTGAGAATTCTTGAATTCAGATTTACATGCACATATGAAAGCTATACACGTTTGTTTTTAATATAAACATTGCATTCAGCCATTTTAAAAAAGTTAAAATCCCGAAAAAAAGTATATGTGTGTATGTATGTGTGTATGTGTGTGTGTATATATATATATATATATATATATATATATATATATATATATATATATATATATATATATATATATATATATATATATATATCCTGACTTAAACCCATAAAACAGAGTATGTAATAGTATTGAAACTAAACAAATACACATACATACATACATACATACATACATACATACATACATACATACATACATACACATGTGTATATATAATATATATATATTATATACACCTATATATACATACACATGTGTGTATATATATATATATATATATACATACATACATACATACAGGGATTAAAAATATGTTACTATTACTATAGTACCATGGAAATTCTTTTTTTAACAAAAAACAAGTCTGTCTGCTTATACATTGTGGAAAGTGACTTATAAATGAAAACACTGTGTAGTTAGGGGAAGTGTTTTGAGAGTAACTTAAGCTTAGTGTATATTTGCTGTAATACAAGGTCTCAGAGGGCCTCCAGCTGGATCTATGCCACTTTTTTACCTGTTTTAAATGGGTAGGAGGAGTACCCAGGAGAGGGAAAATTTGCTACGGAGCAGAAAACAGACTATTTTTATCTGTTTTTTGTTTTCATTTTTAGCACCAGCAGCAAGTGGTACAGGCGGTGGAGCGTGCCAAGCAGGTTACCATGGCTGAACTGAATGCAATCATTGGGGTATGTTATCTTTCCATTAAAGGTTTTTTTCTTCTTTCTTTACCTTAAGAAAGCTTTTTGTCAATTCAAATTTGTAGTTGCAATAGCTTACCTTATTTATCTTACTGTCCATTTATTTTTTTTATATCTAGTGGTTTAATAATTAATGGTCGTGCATAAATTTGGAATATGGGCGCGGGCAACGACACTCAGCTCTTTTCAGCGCTGGATCTACTAGTTTGAAAATACAACATACAATGCAATTGATTTGTACAGATCATTGTGTATTGCACTTTTTGCACTAATAATTTGACAGCCTTGATGTCTTGAAACCGTTTTGTTTTTAAGGAGCACATCTTGTTTGTTTGCTCAGCTCTAACATTAAACTTTAAATTCATGTTAATAAACAGTCTTAATTTATTTTGCTTTATTTAATAAAATGTTGATGGTGTAGTGGAAATCATACTGAGCTGAATATTTATTGTGATATTAAACGCACTTTTCACGATTAGTGCATTTAAAATGTATTTACTGTAAAGATTCCAATAAGTTTTTAGTGTAGTTTAAAAATGTGCGTTAGAAAAACAGAAAAATGTATTGCAGCCAGCCTCTACCCCGTGTTACCTCCTTCACAGACTCGGAAGCACACTACTATAGACCACTTTGGAAAGCAGACAGCTGTAATAATTAATATTGAGTTTTTCACTTCTGTTTCTAATGTAAATTTTTGTTCCACAAGTTTATTGGAATGTTTATAATAAGCAGATTCAAATGCAGTGTTTAGTGAACTCTATTTACTAACCCTTTCAGTAGGGATTCACTGGACTAATTATAAATTACTCATAATTATTATAAAATATATTAAATTTCACATGTTACAAACTGATATTGGAAAAGTTAAAAAAAAATCTGCATTCAAATATAAAGCAATTATTAATAATAATAAAAAAGCAGCCATGTGTTTACCTTTGGGGGTTTATGCTTTTGTTTCCTCAAGAAATGCCCTTGAAAAGCCTGCAGTGTGCCTTTTTTTGTTTACTTTTTTTTTCTTTAAATATCTTTAACTAGACTTTCCTGTTATACCATTGGCTAATTCAAATGATTTTACTTTAATAGACCACTTATCTGTACTGGAAGCACTTAGGTTTATTTAGCTGGTTGTTCTATCAAACTTACTATACGATGTTTTCACATAATGATCCCAATGGATTAGATTGGGGCCCAAACCCATTTTATTTTATAGCACATTTAGTGGTTCTTGTAATCCTAGTATGGCTAGATTACATTCAACCTTGAGTGGTGGTAATGTACCACAATCTTCTTCTTCTTTTGGTGGCAAGAAAGATCTTAATATAAAAAATGTGTAATTAAATCACAGACAAAATATGTGTTATAATAACAATTATGGTCATAAAATAATTTATATAGAAGTGATCTATAATTAGTGGTAAATAAAGGATATGTCCATTCAAATGATGATCAGGTGGTATACACGTATAATCCGGTTTCTCACAAATTCCTCAAAGGAAGCAAAAATGTAGAATAGTGTAACACTGTAAATAATCACTAAATAGAGATGCTTGTTGATGGTATCTTACTCACATGAGATGGAGCTATAATAAGCTCTTTCACTGCACACGCCTGGTTTTATACTGGCAGGTAAACAGTATTCCAATCGTTAGGAGGAATAAAAGATATTTATTAAAACATATAAAAACAACACATGAATTATGGTCCCATACACAAACAACCATATACTAAGTCAGAGTCTAGTTATGGAACAGTAATTATATACCGCAAGAGGTTCACCTATACCACGGATGGTAACGGATTCTGGGCAGCGTTCGTACCGCACCAAAGAATTCCGCTCTGGCTATCCGATAAGGAAAAAGGCACTCCTCTGACGTAACTGAATGCGTGCGGACGTATCACGTGTGTAGTTATCCGATGTGCGTTGTGCCATAGACTGATGTTTTTTTTTTTTTTTTACTAAGTCAGAGTCCAGTCAGTTATTCCCCTTTTTAAAAAAAATTCTTGCTACATATTTGTGTTCGCATTTTTTTATTTTTTTTATTTCTTTGCACTAGTCAATTACACGTGTCGGCTTTTGAGTCTGCACTCGTTAGGCGCACGTAGTTTTCTCAGAATTGTGCTTTTATGTGCTTTATCTGACATTGGCTAACGTGAATGCTCCCTCATTACTGAGGTGCATTATTTGCAGGTCAGACTAAGTGTCTGTTTCCCAGTGCATTATCCTGCGTGTCGGATTAGCACACTTTAGCCTTGTAAGTTTTTTTTGGAGGGGGAAAGTATCTTTCCTTTCTTCGAGAGCTTTAACTGCATATTTTATTTCATGTGCACATTACTACTATTGTAGTTTTCTGCTGTTATGAAGCCTTTTGATTCTGTCTCTAAAGCTACTTTAGAAACTGAGCCCTCTGAACACTCTCCTACCAGTGTTAAATGTGTTTATTGTAAACAGGCTGAGATATTACCTCCAGCATGTTTATGCAACGCATGTTTAAATATTTTAATGCATTCAGACTATTATAATGCTCCTCTTGTCCCTAAAGGTAATTACTGCTCATTCTGTTTTTTTGTTGTTTGTTTTGTTAGGGGAGTTCTTTGTTTTGCTCCTGGAATCAAAGACTTAATTTGCTCTATGGTATCTGAAATGTTGTCATGAATCAGAGTCTTTGAGCTCGATTTATCAAAGCTGAGGTGGACAGGGACGCGTATACGCGTCCCTGTACGCCTCAGCTCGCCTGTGGTGGGGCGAGATTACCCGCTGGTAATCACCATTGCACACGCGTGCAATCCCGCCCCCTGCCCGTGCACAGCCAATCAAACGCGGGCAGGAGCTGTCAATCTCGGTTGGACTTGACCGCGGAGATTGAATTTCGCCACCTTAGAGGAGGCGAGGAGGTTAGGGAAGCTGCGGTCTGGTGACCGCTGCTTGTTAAACTATGGCAAGCAAGTTCATGTGAGAACTTGCAGCCGTAGGGCTTTGGTAAATCGAGCCCTTTGTATGCTTCAGCAGTGGTGCAGGGATCATACTCCGCTGTCTCTAAAGATCTATCTAGATCACAGGTCAAGTCAGTCCCTTTCTTGGTGGCTGAATAATCAACTTATGCAGGGGGCTTCTTTTGTTTGTCCAATTTGCACTGTGATCACTACAGATGCAAGTCTTTCAGGTTTGGGGACCATTTGAGGGTCTCATGGGGGTTTTGCTTCCTTGGAAGGCGAGGTTTCCAATAAATGTTTTTAGAACGGGGTGCTATTTTCAGAGCCCTTCAGGCTTGGGTTTGTTTTTCTATCAGGATCTCAAATTTCTAAACTTGATCGCATGGAGATTGAACGGTTAGTTCTCAGGCAAAGAGGTTTCTCTGATTCTGTTACTGAGACTTTGATAGAGGCCCACAACCCTTTGACTAGGAAGATTTCTCATAAGATCTGGAGGGCCTGGTGTATTGATTGTGTTTTTTTCCTGGCATTCTTTTTGAATTCCAAGGATTTTGCAGTTAGGTAAAGGATAGTTTAGATGAAGGTTTATCTGCCAGCACTTTGAAAGGTAAAATCTCTGCTTTTTCGGTTTTGTTCCACAATAAGTTTGCTAATCTTCCTGACATCCATGGGTTTTGCTCAAGCTTTGACTAGAATTAAACCTGTTATTAAGCCTAATTCTCCTCCTTAGAATCTAAATTTGGTATTGCAAGTTTTGCAGACTCATCCTTTTGAGCCTTCTTTCTTGGAAGGTTTTGTTTCTTTTGATGATCTCTTCTGCTAGAAGATTTTTTTTCTTTCTTTCTGAATTTGGATTGTGGACTTTCACCACTTCTATGAAAGAAAATATAATGCTTGTCTGATCAGTTTATAATTACTTTCATAGCGGTGAGAATCCACAAGACCCCACTTTTTTTGTTTATTTTTGCACACATCCCTTCCCCCCCCCAGCTCCTATTATTTTGCTCTTTCTTTTCCTACCTCTTTTGCAAGGCTAT
Organism: Bombina bombina; assembly: GCF_027579735.1. Classification (NCBI taxonomy): domain Eukaryota; kingdom Metazoa; phylum Chordata; class Amphibia; order Anura; family Bombinatoridae; genus Bombina; species Bombina bombina. The sequence continues at coordinate 578,126,417 of NC_069500.1, read as the reverse complement.
AAATCAGACTAGTTTATCAGTGAAGTGGGGGCGATTTTATAGGGCTCTTGGGGTCTGGAAATCTTTGCTTTCTCCTAGTGGTAGAGAAGAGTAATAGATTGTGGACTCTCACCACCATGAAAGAAATTATTGGGTAAGCATAAATTGTTTTTTTTTTTTTTTTTTTTTTTTTTTTTTTTTGAGCCAGGATGGAATTTATATCCAGACAAATCCTAGAATATTCCACAATTTTAGGAGCCAAAAGTGTCTGTCTCAAAAGATAATGTAAATCTCTGCTCAGAATTTTCCATATTTTTTTTAAGTAAATAAATGGACATTTCTTTGTCCATGAATAAAGCAATCTGTTGCTGGTCCTTTCCAGCATCTAATCAGTGTGCAAAGTAAGAGGAATAAATGCATCGTGTGTAATTTTTGTGTGTGTCTTCAGGACCTGACAAAGCCTGATCTCTTCTCACACAAGTTAAATAAAACCAGACAAACACTAATGCACTGATTCATGCGTCTCCCACCCTTCCCCCTTCTGTCTTTTCCTTAATAAAGAAGAAAATAAAAAGTAAATTGTCCCTTATGTTAGCGCTGCTAATGGCAGCTGTATTAACATCTTCTGTCAGATTGCGGATCTGGGCAGTCGTTCTGTTTACATTTACAATGCAAGAAAGAAAAACAATGAAATATTGTCTGTTTCACATCACAATGTAGAGGTGAGAAATCATGCTTTAATAACACATTATTCACATCTATAATTATACAGCTGGTGCAAGCTGCTAAGTTATTCTAATGAAGGCACTACAACTGTACTTTTCTTCTACGCCCCCTCCCAAATGCTTTTTCTTTTGTGTATAGATTATACATAAAAGTCTTTTCCTCTTTCATTCAGTGTATCAAACACACTTTGAAATGCTAATTATTCCATTTACTTTCATTAAAATTCAAATTGCTGAGTGAAGATGTGGATAAGGGTCGCCGAATAATCAATCTGAAGTGAAGATATTGCTTCAATTATGGCTCTGTCTTTTAACAAGGAAATCAGCACTCTCTGATCCTTGCTGACGGAGGTAGAGTGCAATGTTCTGATTGTGGCCTATGGTTAATGGGCTATTTCTTATTCTATTTTGTGCCCCTTTGACCACAGGAGAATACTGGTAGTCAATTAAGGGTTATAAATGGAGAATGAGTAACCTTTTATTTCCTGTGAAGTTGCTCAATAAAAAAAAGACACAAATCGGAGGAAGCCATGCTTAGCCATGTGCATGTTTTTGCAGCATAGTGCGAGTGGATGGCGGGTTAAATATACAAAACTTTTATGTGTCTTACAATTCCCTTAAACTGTAAACTTTCATGTGTCTATTGTGCACTGTTATAGTTTTACAGGTGGGGCCACAATCTTGCTTTTCTTGGTTATTTGGTCTTTTCAAGATTACAATATATTTTGTTTTTGAATAAATTTACTGAATAATTTCACTGTAATGCAAAAACAGTCTCAAAATAAACCATGATGATTTCAAACATAAGGGGAAAATCTATCAACTAGAATTAGACCTCATCGGCACATGATAGCTATCTACTTCCTGCATGGAGAAGCTGACATATTGTCACCCAGAATGCTCTGCTCCAGCGGAAACCTGGTTAGTGAACTTTTTCTATGAAGAATTGTGCAGATGGGCTATGTATCACTATACTCACTTGGAGGTTTTTGTTTCTGCATCTTTTACTCCCCAAAACTTGTTTTGAAACTGGTTTTGAAACTGGTTTGGATTTATTTGACAACCAGAAAACGTGCAAATGCTGATGGCTGTTCACATGTTTTTTTTTTTTTTTTTTTTTTTTTTTCCTTTAATGGTTTCTCAGAGGCTATGTGTATACATCCAGCCAACGCGCACATAAACAATAAGGTGACCAACAAAACACCAATCACTTGGTTTGTATGCATGGTTGGTCACAAATCACACCCTGAAGCGATATTTGACAGTCTACAACCAGCAGCTGCACCACATTCCTTAATAACACACATCTAATGGGACTTTAGTACTGTATTTAGGCCCTTGTTGAAGCCAAACCCCGTTCAAATGATGTTGAGTTTGCAGGGAGAGTAAACATCTGCATACACAAAAACTAAAATTTACCTTTTTTAGTACCCATTTCTCCCACCCATTTCCCTCTGGGAGTGTGGTTTAATCTTCTGCTTCTTGTTTCCATAAGTTTTCTGTAGCCAATACTGTTGTATTTTATTTTCAATGTAGGTTGAGATACAATATGCTAATACAGCTCATTTAAAAGACAAAACTAAAGGCACAGGCACTATTTTTAAACAATTTAATACACCCCTCAGGTAAATGGTATAATTTTACCTTCCCTTAAGCGGTTGTCTTCCTGACATAGGGCTAGATTGCAAGTGGAGTGCAACAAGGTGCTGGTCGAGGAAGAGAACAAAAGTGTGTGTACATATTATTATTATTATTATTATTATTATTATTATTATTATTATTATTATTCTTTATTTATAAAGTGCTGACAGATTCCGCAGCGCTGCCCATGGGTACAAGGATAACAGTACAGTGGAGAAACAATACGATAAGACACAAAATTTTACAGACAAATACAGGGGGAATTGAGGGCCCTATTCCCGTGGGAACTTACATATGTTTGTATGTTTGCAGTGCTTTGAAACTATGGTTCTCTATTGAAATATATTTAAATGTTGGTGAAGAACTCCTACTTGTCCTTCAGCTTGGCACACTCGCTAAGCCGGCATGATTTATTTCAACCTGTACTATAGAAGTCTGTTATGTAAAGGATTTAGCACACCTGTGCTATCCGACATCCAGATGTTGGCACACCCTAGACCAGTGATGGCTATCCTCGAGTGCTAATATTTTACTTAACGCAAAGATAAAAGCGCTAGCTAACTTGAGTAATGTTATCGCACAATGGTGGTGGTTTTTTGCGCTCTACTTGTAATCAAGCCCATAATACATTTCACAAGTAAAAATGATACAAACACGGATTACATTTATATATGATAAAGGTCTGTATACTTGCTATAATCATTATATGTAGATATACTCCTATGTATATATTCTCATTATATGTAGATATACTTTAATATACAATGTGTGTGTATGTAATATATATATATTTATTTATTTTGTATGTACACACGCATATTTCTTTGCTACCTTCTAGATTTTGTACATTTGTCTAACACTGACAAAACGAACAGGGCAAAAGGAAATACACATTGAGTGAGTGTTTGTATTCATTACTATGCATTTTTTGTCTTGCCTGCTTTTTGAATCAGATTGGATGTTCTGCACTGCTGATTCTCATACTGCAGATCTTAAACTACAATTTGTCTGCAGATGGTGAACACTGGGAGAAAAGTGTAAACGTGTGGCATTCTTTTTTTATTTGTAATAAGGAACACATTTTGAAAAAAAAAAGTTTGTTATAAATGAACATTTCATTTATAAGTGATTGTTTAGGGGACAACTAAGACATTAGATGTCTTGGTTTCTGTACTGCATCAAGACCTCAGATATATCCGTGTTCCGGGACCTTTTTAGCAGGTGCGCCAGCCGGCTATAATTTAAGCTAATATTAAGCTAAAATTAGCTCATATTAAAATGTTTAACTTTTATTGAACAAATTATCATTAAATATATTTGTTCAATTATGCAATTCATTTGTGCTTTGGATAGCAGAAAATTATATGATATAATAGAAAATATTACACTGCCCCCACCCAGCTGCTTCATATTGCTACAAGGCTGGCAAAATGTTCAGTGGAGAACACTGTGTATATGTATTCTAATTTATTTAACTTTACATTAGTTGCCACGTGGTAAACTAAGGATACAACAAATTATACACACACTTTTCTTTCTGTTACACTGTGATGAATAACACATTTTTGATAAAAGTAAAGTCAGAATATTTTTTTCCATGATACAAATTGAACATTTAATTTTAAATTCTCCAGTTTACTATTATGTAATTTGCTTCATTCTCTTGGTATCCTTTGTTGAAGAGCATACCTAGGTAGGCTCAGTAACAGCAATATACTACTGGGAACTAGCTGCAGATTGGTAGCTGCGCAATATATGCCTCTTGTCATTGGTTCAGCTAACTCCCAGTAGTGCATTGCTGCTTCTTCAACAAAGGATGTAACGAGAGAGCAGCAAATGTAATAACAAAAGTATATTGGAAAGTTATTTATAATTGTATGCTCTATCTCAGGGGTGTCCAAACTTTGCTCTCCAGAGGTTTTAGAACTACATTTCCCATGATGCTCAGCTAGATAAAATGCTGGCTGAGCATCATCGGAAATGTAGTTCCAAAACCTCTGGAGAGCAAAGTTTGGACACCCCTTCTCTATCTGAATCATAAAGGAAAATGTTGGCTTTCACATCCCTTTAATGTGGGTAAGGGCCTAACTGTGATAAGGCAGTGTAACCAAATAAAACATATTAACATGAAATAAGATTCAGAACCACGTATTAGCATGTTAATCGGACATTCTAGTCAGAATTGAAATTTGTCAGCAAGACATTTTCTTAGGAAGAGTGCTTCTAATAAAAGGGACATAATACACTCTGATATATTTCCTTATCTAATATAAAATGTTTAATTATGTATATTAAAAAAAAGTTTTCATAATTGGATATGCAAATAGCAGACTTCACAACCCTAATCCTATTATTTATCTATTGCTAAATGGCCTCAGCAAAGGTGATCAAACTTAGTGGCAAGCCTGGTCTATTCTAGTAACAAGTCTGTATTGGCTTCTCCAAATATGGCAAATGGTGGGAATCATTTTGCCATAGAAACACAATTTTTGTAAGCATGGTATTCAGAAAGTTTACCAATTGGTTGTCATGTTAATTTTCTCCAATAACACAGGATATTATTGCATCTGTACTTATAAAAATTGTAATTATATTATTTATGATACTGTCATCTTGCTTATCAATCACATACATAGATGAAACTTATTGCAGTGCTAATATTCAAGTACCGATACTTTTTCAAATCCTACAAAAGAGTAACTGCCAATTCATATGATCATCTTGTCTTTGTAACCAGTGCTCTTTTTGTAAGCACAATTGCATAATCTGCTGTTGGTAAAGCTAAAGGCATCTTTCCAGTTGAGCAGTTGAGTCAGGATCAAAGGGGTGGTTACCTCTCTCGTTTTAATTTAAATGCAATTTAAACATTTTAAAAGATACAGAAAGGTCACTTTATCGAGCTTCTAATTGTCAGTACAAAATTAATTACCCTGCTTTGAAATGTGTTGTCTTAAAGGGATAGGAAAGTCAACATTTAAAGGAACAGTTCACCCCAAATTTTTCTCCCCTTTAAATTGTTCCCAATGATTCATTTTACCTGCTGGAGTGCATTAAATTGTTTACAAGTAGCTCCTTTACCCGTATTTTTTCCTTTGAAATAGCTGAAATAGCCTGTGGTTTCCCAACCTATACTGAAAGTTTTGATACTGGAGTCTCAGCTATTGAATAGTCTAAGTAAACGCAGCCAGCAGAAGAAATTACACTTACAGTGGGGTGCAGGATAGTTTAGTAATACAATGATAATTCTCCATTGTTCTCTCTATGTATTGAGCTTTAGTTTTCCAGACAAATCTAAAGATAAGGAAGCAAGTGTGTATACACAAAGTGATAACCTAATGAGATCTGATATTACCTGAAGCTCAACCCATTGTAATAGGCTGTGGTTTAAAGGCACAAAACCAGCTACTTCATACACACAAATAAACCTGAGAATGCAATTTCTCATACATTTAATACTCTGCAGCTGGTATAACAAGTCATTGAAAATATATTAATATAAAAACAATTTTATAGTGTACTGTCCCTCTTGCATGATGCGATTCAGATAGAGCATGCAATTTAAAGACACTTTTTTTTTAAATTTGCTTTCTTCTCTGTGTATCCATTGTTGAAAAAGAATATTTACATATCCTACGCTAGTGGGAGCTAGCTGGTGGTTGGTGTCTGCATATATCTGTCTCGTGATTGGTTCACTAGATGTATTCAGCTACCACTCAGTAGTGCATTGCTGCTCCTTCAGCAAAGGACATAAAGTGAATGAAGCAAATTTTTGATAATATAAGTAAATTGCAAAGTGTCCCTTTAACCCTTTAATGACATGGTTAACTTTTCTACATCTAAACAACGTTCCAATGTCGACAAACTGAAATCCCGCAATCGTGCATGTGATCACGAGATTTCAATGATGGTATCGGATCAGGGGGCGTCCCTATGACACAAGGCATGCCCTCAAGACCGCGATCCCATCCAGGAAGCGCTGTTGGCTTCAGGACAGCCAAATGGCTTGGACATTCTATTCCATCCTAACTGCGCTTCAGATAAAGCATCTAATTTTAAACAACTTTGCAATTTTACTTCTAAGTTTAATTTGTTTTGTTCTCATGGCAACCCTTGTTGAAAAGGATACCTTGGTAGGCGCAGGAGCTGATGATTGATGGCTGCACGTATTTGCCTCTTGTTATTGTCTCAACCAGTTTGTAAAAATGAGCTTTTTAAACATGAGATACTAAGAGAATGAAGCAAATTAGATTATAGAGCATACAATTTTAAACTGCTTTCCAATTTACTTCTATCTGATTTAAAGTGATGGTAAATCCTAACATTTGTGAAACGCTAAGATTTAATATTGGAACAAATAAAGGGGACTTTCAGTCATGAAGTATAAAATACTTCATGCTGAAAGTTCCTATGTTTGTCAGAAGCGTTCACAGCACTGAGCTGCTCAGACAGCCCAAGGCAGAACACTATTTTGCTGAGAGTTGATGTTTTCACCTCCTTGGTAAATACCCGTGCTGCCAAGCTGGATAGCTAGCACGCTATTGGCTACAATCACTTTAAGAAAGGAAAAATTTTGGGTTTCATGTCTCTTTAAGTGAAACATATATATTTTCTAGTTTAAGGGTAATGGAGCACTATTTGGTTTAATTTAAAATACTATTTTTGGAAATCTATTTTTTTTTACATAAAATGACAGGGAGATAGGAGAGTGTGACAGAGAGACACGCAGGCGGTGAAGGAAGAGGGCTGAATGACTGACCATTAGAGAGGGGGATGCAGGAGGGTTTTGTCTATGTTTTTCTACAGCTCATATGCTGGTGCTTTTTATTTGCTTAACGTAGATTTTCTACCCCAGTATGTGGCTATAAACCAACAGACTGAAGCATCATTGTTACAGTTGGTATAGCTGATTCTCCACAGCTTTGATAGTGCTTGGATATTGTATTCAGCTACTCTTGTATGTAGTTCTTGTACATGTTTTCTCGATGAATCTGGCATTGACAGTGATTCTTATAGATAATTAAGCAGCAGCAGTTCTGGAAGCCTGTTCTACTTTTTCTGGGTAGAGGGAGGCGTTGGTGATCTGATAACTGCTAAAGCATCAGCAATTTAAAAGTTGCAGAGTTATGCAAATACAATGGAATCAATCCAAGTGCTGTAAAAAAAAAATAGTTCTAGACATGAATATAAAAAAAAACCTATAATCCAGTAAAGAAGAGTTTATGATATATTTTTGTAATGTTATTATTTATTATATTCTATATCAAAATACATTCTCTAAAATCCAGAAGAAGTATTGCTTTCAACAGTCATAGGGGTAGATTTACTAGCAGGCGAGTGGGCATGATTTGCTGTAGTGAATCATGTCTGCTCAACCTCGCTAAATGCTGTCGGCATTTAACATTGCACAAGCATCTCTGGTTAAATGTTTGTGCAATGTCACTGGCGGCCAATCGGCCGCTAGCAGGGTCCGGCAATCATCCCAATCGGAACAGATAGATGATTTCAATCTGCCACTTTCGACCACTGCTTCTTAACTTCTGTTTCAGACGGACCTGAAACGATGGGGCTCTGAAGCAGCATTCGCTGCTTAATAAATGGACCCCATAGTATGTATACAAATAATTTCTTACTCTAGCATTGATAAGTGATTGGACCTTTTTCTCATAAACAACCCTCATTAAAGGGACAGTATACACTCATTTTCATATAACTGCATGTAATAGACACTACTATAAAGAATAATATGAACAGATACCGATATTAAAATCCAGTATAAAACGGTTTAAAAACTTACTTAGAAGCTCTCAGTTTAGCATTGTTCATAAGGTTATAAGGAACACCCAGGGAAAGTGGCTAAATAACAGACACCTCTCCCCCTTCCTCTGCATATGAAAAGACCCTTTACACAAACAGGAGCAAGCTGGAGTAGGTATCTGACGGTATTCTCCTAAAACTTTGGGGCTTGGTTAGGAGTCTGAAAATCAGAGCAATGTTATTTAAAAATAAGCAAAAATATACATTTTTTTTTTAATTTTTTTTAAAAACTATGGGCTATATAAATCATCTAAAAAAACATTTATGCAAAGAAAAATCTAGTGTATAATGTCCCTTTTAACTTCTGTATAGTACTTTTGAAAAAAGACTTAAAGTGAAGGTAAATTTTGATGAATGAAAGCCCGTTTTTTAAAAATACTATTAAAAACAGGGGCACTTTCATTCATCAAAGTTTAGAAAGCAGCCTTTTTGTTTAAAAACGTACCTCTCTTCTTTTCACAGCCAGAGCAACTTCTCCCACACGGAGATCCTCTCTTCACACATCAGCAATGACTAATTTGGCTTCCTCCAATCACGGCATGACCCTTAAGAAATGACTCCCCTGGGGGGAAAGCCGTGATTGGAGAAAGCCGGATTAGTCATTGATGACGTGTGAAGAGAGGATCTCCATATGGGAGAAGCTGCTCTGACTGTGAAAAGAAGAGAGGTAAGTTTTTAAACAAAATGGCTGCTTTCAAAGTTTAGAAAGCAGCCGTTTTGTTTAAAAAGTTACCTCTCTCTTTTTTTTCACAGCCAGAGCACCTTCTCCCACACAGAGATCCTCTCTTCACACGTTATCAATGACTAATCCGACTTTCTCCAATCCATGGCTTTCCCCCCAGGGGAGTCATTTCCTAAGGGTCATGCTGTGATTGGAGGAAGCCGGATTAGTCATTGCTGACGTGTGAAGAGAGGATCTCAGGGTGAGGGAAGCTGCTCTGGCTGTGAAAAGAAGAAAGGTAATTTTTTAAACAAATTGGCTGCTTTCTAAACTTTGATGAATGAAAGTGCCCCTGTTTTAAATAGTATTTTTAAAAACCGGGCTTTCATTCATTAAAGTTTACCTTCACTTTAAACAATAACACACTGTTTCAAAGCATCCAGTATGTTTTATGTATTCTGAGGTGTATCTTTTCCTATAATAACTTTTGAAGTATTGTCCCTTTTAATATCTGTATGCAGCAAAAGGGTATTTGTGCCCTTTGTGTTCATGGTATGTAAAGACCAAGTTTCTACATGTATATGTCACATGTTACTGATGGATCAAAATGAACATATAGTCTAGATGGATCAAAATGAACATATAGGGCTCCATGTACTAAGCAGTCAGCGAGCTACCCGCAACAAATCTCGCGTCAAAATTCGCAAACTGATATGTACAAAGCCGTCAATTATGTTAAAACTCGCATCTTTAAAATTGCGAGCGTACTTATCCGCCAAACCTCGCTACCGCTCCATTTTTCACTGTAATTAGACACATTTGACCACCAACTCGCCAAAAACGAATGTACTAAAAAATCTATTTGTCCGCTCGCTACAATTTCCGCTCCCACCTCGTTATTTTTGCCTCGCCACCTTTTAGGTGGCGGGCAAGGTACAAAACAATAGGAAAGTCAATCTAGACACCAGTCTAGACATATATAAAAGGCAGTAATATCAGCATTGTACAGCATAACTGGCGTCTAATTTGTCTCTCATTTCCATGTACATAAATTGCGCCAAATTTGTCGACTGTAATTAAAGAGTAATCTATATTTTAAATTTGTATTGTATAGTTGTCAATCTTTATAATTATTTTTATATTAATATTTATATATTATCAGATCCAGATGAAGCCATATCCAAATTGTAAATAAATATTACAAAAATAACGCTGTTATCACTCTTCAAAAAATTTAGAACAATAATAAAGTTGTTTAGATAAGTTGAACTTTTATAGGAGCAAAATTCTATTCCAGCGACTACTATGATGTTCGTGACACCTTGCATGTCACGTGTTAATAATTGGCCAGACAATTCAACTGAAAGTTAAAAGTACATCAGCTTAGTCGCGGCGAGCGAGACGTCAAATTTATCAATAATCCGCCACTGCTCGCGGCGGGCTAGACTTGTCTATTTATTGGGGGATTATTAGTACATAGTGACAGCGGACACCATTTCGCCCGCGGCGAGTAACGGCGAGTTTATCCGCGTCTAAAATGACGGATGAATTGACGGCTTAGTACATGGAGCCCATAGTCTAAAATTCTATTTCCAGTCTGTTGTAATTTAAATCCGTTTTTGTATGTGCATATAAAAAAATCCTCTGAAGAAGTATGCAGTGTCCACGTGAAAAAGCATTTTAGCACCAGAAATGCTGAACCTCCATTTTTAGCTTTGACATTTTAATGATAGGAAGTCTGCAAAATTATTTGCCATCAATTGTGAAGGCAATAACAAGCCTTGGTGGTTTTTCACACTCTCTGTGTTAAGTGCTTTCAGAATGACAGCGTAAACTGTGTTAGAGAACTCCAAGGAAGTAAAACTGATTAAAATGTTCATGCTTGAATGCGGCTGATGGAATAGTTCATTTGGACTTTCTATACCTCCTGCAGCTCAAGCTGAAATATTAAAATTCAGTGGATTTAAATCTCTCTCTCCCCTCAGCTCAGGAAAAAAACATTAGATTTTAATAGGTTTTAAACTCATAATTCATTGACTTGGAGCAGCACATATTAAATCCATTTAAATATTACTTATTATGTGACTTAAATGATTTCTCGCCTTTAATATTCCATATTCCAACCAACACTGCTTTTGTTTGCTTTGGGGGATTTCTTTTTCTTTCTTTTCTTTTTTTTTTTTTTTTTTTCTTTTTTTTTTTTTTTAAGTTATCCATTATAAGCAGTGGATTTTTTTTTAATAATAATAATACATTCAGAAAGAAAATGTGAAGATTGATTCTAAAGCAACTCAGGGTCCTTTATCTTGATAAATTAAAATATATTAGTATTATATTACATCTGCAATGCAGTTCTGATACTCATATTTTCAAGCTGTTTTTGCATATTAATAGCACAGATCTAGCTGATGTAAGGGTGACTGCTACATCCTGGATAAAGTGGGGGACAATATCCAAGCTGGGCAGACTTGAAGCTTGACTTATTGGGTTCCCTGGCACTGCCTTTAAGGTGTATTATTTTTTTTTCTTTTTTGCTCAATTCTTTTACCATTATTATCCTTTCTGTGAATTAAACTGGCATAGAAAATAAGGACTTGACAAGAAATAAAAATGTAAGCATCCATTCTTGATAGATGACCCGCTCGCTATATGTTATTTGAATAAATAATATATATATTGATTGTTTTAGGAGGCTCATAGCAGCCGTTAAAAGAGAACCTCATTTTTAGAAGATTTTTTTTTTTTTTTTTTTGTTTTTTTTATGGTGGTGGAAAATGAACCATTGTATGTAGAATCTTATTCTACCTTTTCTAAAACCTTACACTTAGTTTATCGTATCTCAAAGTGCCATAAAACAGGTTGAGATCTGTGCATATCCTAAAAGGGCTAATTAATTTAAAATAGTTTGCATAAAAAAAATGTTTAAAAATTGCTGGCAAGTACTTTTAAATAATTTTCAAAAATAAGCAAAATTAATTACTTAGCTAAGCTGCCTGTTGCAGCTAACTCCACCCCTCTTATCAGTGTTTGTTTTAGACACAGACATTGCAATTCAACTGAGTTCACAGCTTCTAGGCATGCTCCAACAGATAATCCCTATTCACTTTTGCATTTTACCAAAAGAACAATAAACATAGATACAGCCATAAAAGGAATTGTGTGGGGGGAGAGCTTTACAATTCAGAAACTAAAAAGAAAGGGTTAATGGCGGGGCACTGCAGTATACGTTTGCAGGTAAAGTAATTAAAGTACATCTAATATTTTGTCTCAATCCCAATTTGTTTTATGTCCCTTTAAAGGGACAGTCTACATTAGAATTGTTATTGTTTTAAAAGATACATAATCCCTTTATTACCCATTCCTCAGTTTTGCATAACCAAGTTGTATTAATATACTTTCTTTTACAAGATATGACGAGTCCACAGATTTCATCCTTACTTGTGGGATTAAACCTCCTGCCAGCAGGAAGTGGCAAAGAGCACCACAGCAGAGCTGTATATATATCTCCTCCCTTCCCCTCCTCTCCCAGTCATTCTCTTTGCCTGTGTTAATGTAGGAAGAGGTAAAGTGAGGTGTTAGTTTAGATTCTTCAATCAAGAAGTTTATTTTAAAATGGTGCCAGTGAGTAGTACTATTTTTCTCAGGGAGAAATCGTCAGTGTATACCTTCCTAAGAGGAGTGGAGAAATTTTAAATTTTCTGCCCTGATGTCGAAGATCTTAGCAAATGTTATCTAAGATCCATTCTGGTTCCCACAGAGCAGCTGAAGGTGGTGTAAAGTGAAATCTTCAGTGTGGAGAACGATGTCATTCTACAAGCAGCATTGAGGTATGTTCAGTCTTTTGTTTTCTGGGGAGACTTGCTACATCAGAACAGACTGACAATATCCCTAGCTGGGGAGGGGGTAAGCAATATGCACTATAAGAAATGGTGTACCTGGATTCCCTGTTATTTTCGTTATATACTAGTGTGGTATATCACTTTAATATATTATGTGGGCTGACGCTGGGAGATGCGGCTGGTTTTTAGTGATGTTTTACTAAAAATTAAAGTTAGGCGCTCACCTTATATTCTTTGGTCCCTTTCTTTTCAATCTTCCCCTCTGATTGAAAAAATGTTTATAAATAAGTGATTTAAAAAATGTAAGTAAGGGAGCGCTGAAAGCTCAAGAATAATGGAAGATGATATTTTATAAGCAATATTTTAATTTATTTGCAGAATTACATAAATAATAAGATCTAAAATGTTCAGGTTTAAAATATATATTGTTGCTTAAGGGACGTCTCCCAACAAATTTCTACACAATCTTATGCTTATGATCCAATTTTAACACTGTATAGCTTGTAAAAACTCTTACAAGCTATACAGCTCAAAAAACTGACCAATAGAGACAAGAGGAGGGCTATTTAAATGTCATCATTATCACACAACAAATATACGTCTTGATAAAGCCCATTAAAAGGGCGAAACGCGTTGGCGTTAAAAACAGTCTTATCTCATCAGCCTTGGTAGAACCTGAAGGAGATCTATTTGAATTTGTCACTCAAAACTGCAAAACGGAGACGACAAATAAATAAAATACAAACGTCCGTTTGTTGAATCCCGCCCAGAATCGCGCAGAGCACACATCAGCACAGCTGATCGGGGGGAATCAGAAGGGAGACCGAAGGCACTAACAGCGTTGTCTGACAGCAGGAGCGAGCTGCACTGTGTCTAATGGCGCGGTCGGGCCGGGCTGTGACTATACAGCTGGCCCGATGCGCTCAGTAAAAACAGACCCGCTCAGCAGAGTACAGAGAGCGGGTCTGTAAAACAGCAGTATTTTTTTCAAAATAAAAAGGGAATATTATGATTTACAAAGTTTGGCTAATATAATGTTATATAATTCTGCACTATGTGCAGAATTATATAACATTATTTTTAAGGTTTACTGACCCTTTAAGAGAAATAAGAGTCTTTATCTTTATCAGCTAAACAGTCTTTATCAGCTAAACAGTGTTTAAAGATCATAAGCATAAGATTGTGTAGATAATAATCGCTATATGCGAAAAGTGACAAGGTGGAAACATTTTAAAGTATAAGTAGATATTAAGAGAAATAAGAGTTTTTACAAGCTATACAGTGTTAAAATTGGATCATAAGCATAAGATTGTGTAGAAATTTGTTGGGGGACGTCCCTTAAGCAACAATATATATTTTAATCCTGAACATTTTATATCTTATTATTTATGTATGTAATTCTGCAAATAAATTAAAATATTGTTTATAAAATATCTCCCATTATTCTTGAGCTTTCAGCGCTCCCTTACTTGCATTTTTTAAATCACTTATTTTAGTGATGTTTTGACATGCCTTATTATGTGAAACACTTATTGCGCAGAATGAGTGTGTTTTGAGCACATGGCTGTTCTATGGAGGACCGACATGTTTGGGTTTTCTCTACCCAATGCGGGTCTCGGTAGAATAGGAGTTACGCCCACGGTGGGCGGGGCCTATTTTCTCGCGCTCAGACGCGCAGTGTGTGTTCCGGATCGGTAGCAAGATACTGAAGCTCCGGTGGGGCCTAGTTCTGTTTGAGGATCGTCGTGGACAGAGAGGCTCAGAACGTTATTCAGTGTGCCTTGGGGGCAGGTAGGCGCCACAGCTCTGGTGCAGAGGCCTAGTTTTTGTAATATATTGTTATATTTGACAAACCTGACATAATTTGAGATATTATATATCCTTACAAGTGGTGCAATATATTTAAGCTAATTGAGACACATAGGGACAATTTTTATTGCTGAAATCGTCTTTTTGCCTAACAGGAAATTGTTGCGCTTTTATTATTTAAAGGCGCAGTACACGTTTTGGGTTTACATCCTTTATTAGTTGTGTTGACTTCAAAAGTACCATATATCAAGTAAATAAAGACTATTATTGCTATTGCTAGTCTGTTTAACATGTCTGACATTGAGGAATCTACTTGTTCTATGTGTTTAGTTGCCTCTGTGGAACCCCCTCTTACTTTTTGTCCCTCATGTACTGAAAGGACCTTAAAATGTAAAGAGCAGATTTTATTTAAGGAAAGTGTGCCTAAGGATGATTCTCAGTCTGAGGAGAATCAGAGTATGCCGCCAAATTCCCAAACGTCACAACCTTTAACGCCCACTCAAGCGACGCCGGGTTCTTCAACCGCGTCTAATTCATTTACCCTGCAGGATATGGCTGCAGTTATGTCAACTACCCTTACAGAGGTTTTATCTAAGTTGCTAGTGTTACAGGGCAAACGCAGTAGGACAGAAGTCAATGTGAATACTGAGTCCTCTAATGCTTTGTTGGCTATTTCCAATGTACCCTCACAGGGATCTGATTTGGGGGTCAGGGAACTTCTGTCTGAGGGGGAACTTTCCGATTCGGGAAGTGTGTTACCTCAGATGGACTCGGACGTCATGTCCTTTAGATTTAAGCTTGAACACCTCCGCCTGTTAGGGAGGTTTTAGCGACTCTGGATGACTGTGACTATTGTGGTACCACCAGAGAAATTGTGTAAAATGGACAAATACTTAGAGTTGCCTGCTTACACTGATGTTTTTCCAGTTCCTACAAGAATTTCGGAGATTATCAAGAGGGAATGGGATAGACCGGGTATACCGTTCTCACCTTCTCCTAATTTTAAGAAAATGTACCCTATATCTGACACTGTTCGGAGGTCTTTGCCACCCTGATTCTCAATTGGGGCAGACCGGAATTGGATCTGATGGCGTCTCGTCAGAATGCCAAACTACTGAGATACGGATCCAGGTCAAGGGATCCTCAGGCCGAACTGATAGATGCCTTGGTCATTCAACCTAGCTTATGTGTTTCCACCGTTTGATCCGAGCAATCACCCGGGGAAGGATAGCAAACAGGAGAGGGCTTCAGTAATTCTTATCGCGTCTGCATGGCCTTGCAGGACTTGGTATGCTGATCTAGTGGACATGTCCTCTCTGCCGCCGTGGAAGCTTCCGTTGAGGCAGGACCTTCTCATTCAGGGACCCTTCCATCATCCAAATCTAGTTTCTCTGCATCTGACTGCTTGGAGATTGAACGCTTGATTTTATCTAAGCGGGGGTTCTCTGATTCGGTCATTGATACTTTGATTCAGGCACGTAAGCCTGTTACTAGAAAGATCTACCATAAGATATGACGTAAATATCTATTGGTGCAAATCCAAGGGCTACTCATGTAGTAGAGTTAGGATTCCCAGGATTCTGTCTTTCCTCCAAGAAGGATTGGAGAAAGGGTTATCAGCAATTTCCTTAAAGGTACAAATATCTGCTTTGTCAATTTTACTTCACAAACGTTTGGCAGATGTTCCAGACGTTCAAATAGCCACCAATCAGCAAGCGCTATCCAGGGTTTTCAGTCCTGCTTTTTCATATAAAGACCAAGAGAATGAAGAACAATTGCAGTTCAAATGTTAATTACTTTGGGCAAATAGAGATTTTTTTTTTTTTTATTATTTGTATTAGAAAATACATTTTGTTTTTTTGTTTTTTTTTATTTGGTACATATTGTTAAGACAATGGATAAAAAGTACTAAGAATAAAACATCAGGTTATTCTGAACTTGGGTGTCTGACAACTTTTGGCTCAGCCTTTGAGGCATTCATCAACTTCCTTAGTAGGTAATGCTGCATAACATATACAATGCAAAGCTCACAAGTTTGCCCACAGGGGCCACCTCAGTTCATTCCGTCCATGTGCGTTTTTGAAACACTTACCTTGAACAACATAAACCTTGAAAGGCTGTTGTAAAATTGCTGATGTTTTGCAATAACTTGGAGCTAATGCCTGGAATCACTTTATGAAAGCACTTATTACAGTTTTGGTAGCAAAGTTATGTTTTTAATATTAAAGGAACATTAAACTGCTCTGCACAACTACCCTAGTATGGTTACTATGTTGTTGTATTTCAACTCTTTTCAAATCCTTTCTCCTTTTTTGCCAGATAGTTAAGCTCCATTAGTACTGGGGGCTGCTATCTTGGAGCTCAGGTATTTTTACAGCCTGTGACATAAACTTTACACACTCACAGATTAGTAATATTGTCTATTTTATTTTAATTTTTTTACAGCTGTATAGTGTTCTTAAGGTTAGGGTGCATTATACAAAGCAGGAACTGTACATGTTTTATGTGGCTGCATTGCTCTATATTATTGAGTGCTTTTTAAAAAAATATATTTGTGTAACTGTAAAACTGTAAAAAAAATAAAAAAAAAATATATATATATATAATTTAGTAGACAACCAACGATATTGAGCTAGGCCCATTTTGATATATTTCATACCACAGTTTCGCTGCAAAATGGGATCATATTAAAAATGTTTTTTCACAAATTTAAGAACGAATGGTAAAGAATTGTTTCTTCCATTTCCCCCTCGTCTACTTTTAAAAAATTGTTCACGGTCCTGGACTCTCATCTGAATTTGTGGGGCTCCATTCCTAAGGTGGCTGGTGCTATCTCTACGCTTGCTAAACGTACTACTATACCTCTTGAGGATAGCTCTTCATTCAGAGAGCCGATGGATAAGAAAATGAAAACCTTTCTGAGAAAGATGTTTCAACATACAGGATTTCTGTTTCAACCAACAGCTGCAGTTGCCGGAGTGGCTACCTACTGGTGCGACTCTGTCGGAACTCATTGTGGTGGAGTCTCCCCTCAAAGATATTCAAGACAGAATTAAAGCTCTGAGAATTGCTAATTCTTTTATCTGTGATGCGAACAGGCAAATTATTCGCTAAATGCAAAGGCCTCTGGCTCTGGATGAAGTCTTGGTCTGTGGATATGATTTCTAAGTCCAGACTCCTTTCTCTTCCCTTCAAGGGAAAGCTTGTATTTGGTCCAGGCCTGGACTCCATTATTTCTATGGTTACCGGAAGCAAGGGAAAGAAGAACAAGTCTAAGGGACAACCATCATCTAATTTTTGTTCTGACAAATCCCAACGACAACAATCCTCCAAGCCTGAGCAACCCAAGAGTATTTGGAAGCCGGCTCAGTCCTGGAATAAATCCAAGCAAAATAAGCCCACCAAAAACAAATCGTCATGAAAGGGCAGCCCACAATCCGGAATCGGATCGTGTAGGGGGACAGACTCTCTTCTTTCAGACGCCTGATTCAAGGACGTACAGGTTCTCAGGGATACAAGATAGGCTTCAAATCTCATCCGCCAAGGGGCAGATTCCATATCTCGAATCTGTCTACCAGACCAGAAAAGAGGGATGCCTTTTTTGGGTGCTTTCGGGATCTATCCTCCTTAGGAGTTGTTGTCCTAGTGCCTATCGAAGAAAGAGGTTTAGGATTTTATTCAAAACTTTCATGGTCCCAAAGGAGGGAACTTTCTGCCCAATTCTGTACCTAAAGTGCTTAAACAAATTTCTCAGTGTCCCTTCCTTCAAGATGGAGACGAAAAGGTCCATCCTTTAATTCAGAAAGGCCAGTTTATGACCACTATACATATGAAGGATGCTTCCCTTCATGTTCCAATCCACAGGGAACACTTTCAGTTCCTGAGGTTTGCATTCCTGGACCAGCACTTCCAGTTCATTGCCCTTCTGTTTAGCCTAGCTACTGCTCCAAGAATCTTTACAAAGGTTCTGGGGGCTCTTCTAGCCGTTGCCAGAACTCAGGGTATTGCAGTAGCCCCATACTTGGACGATATTCTAGTGCAACCACCACCCTTTCGTCTTGCGGAAGAATTCTTGGAGTCCCTTCTCAGTTTTCTTCGATCACATGGATGGAAGATAAAATTGGAAAAGAGTTCTCTTATCCCAAGTACCAGGATGGAATTACTGGGTACTATAATAGACTGTTGCAAGCTTACTTCGACATGTCTTGCCCTCCGGACCTCCTTGAGTCCCTCTATGGCTCAGTGTATGGAGGTGATTGGTCTCATGGTGTCCTGCATAGACATAATTTCTTCTGCCAGGTTCCGTCTCAGACCTTTACAACTGTGCATGCTGAGGTAGTGGAACATCGATCATTCAGATCTGTCTCAACAGATTGTATTAGACAGCCGGTCGTGAGAATTGCTCTCTTGGTGGCTCTGTCCAGATCATCTGTCCCGAGGGACATGCTTCTTAAGGCCATCCTGGAAGATTGTGACTATGGATGCAAGCCTATCCGGATGGGGAGCTGTTTGGGGTGCCAGGAAAGCACAGGGGTTGTGGACTCAGGTGGAGTCCTCCCTCCCGATCAATATTTTGGAACTATGGGCAGTCTTCAAGGCCTTGAAAGCTTGGCCACTTCTGGGTTTGTCCCAGTTTATCAGATTCCAATCAGATAATATAACCTCAGTGGCTTACATCATCCATGGGGGTGGAATGAGAAGTTCCTTGGCGATGAAGGAAGTATATTGGATTCTGGAGTGGGCGGATCTACATTCTAGGTGTGGACAACTGGGAGGTGGATTTTCTCAGCAGGCAATCCTTCCATCCAGGGGAATAGTCTCTCCATCCCGAGGTGTTTGCAGAGATATGCAGCAAGTGGGGGACACCGGAGATAGATCTCATGGTGTCCTGTCTCAATACCAAGCTACCCAGGTAAGTGTCAAGGTTGAGGGATCCCCAAGTGGATCTAATAGATGCACTAGCAGTGCCCTGGAGGTTCATATCTTTTTCCCCCATTACTGCTTCTTCCTTGAGTGGTGGCCCGCATCAAGCAAGAGCGTGTATCAGTTTTCCTGATTGCTACATCGTGGCTGCGAATGACGTGGTTCACGAATCGAGTGGGAATGTCCTCATCTCCTCAGAGGAAGTTACCTTGTCGCAGAGACCTGCTAATACAAGGTCCATTTGTAAATCAAAATCTAGATTCTCTGAGGCTGACTGTGTGGAGATTGAACGCTTAGTCTTAGCCAAGAGAGATTTATCATAGAGTGTCATTGATACTCTTATTCAAGCTCGTAAACCAGTTACTCGGTGTATCTACTTCAAGGTATGGAGGACCTACTTATTCTGATGTGAAGAGCCTGGTTTTTCCTGGCACAGAGTTAAGGTTGCCAGAATCTTATCTTTTCTCCAGGATGTGCTGGAGAAGGGCCTTTCTGCTAGTTCCCTGAGGGGACAGATTTTGGCCCTGTCGGTTTTATTGCACAAGACTGGCTGAGCTTCTAGACGTGCAGTCCTTTAAGTCTCTGATTGGGGTCAGATCTGTGTTTAGATCTGAGGCTCCTCCTTGGAGACTGAATCTTGTTCTTTGGGTTTTGCAACAGGTTCCGTTTGAGCCTCTGCATTCCATTGACATTAAATTGTTGTCTTGGAAGGTTCTCTTTTTATTGGCTATTGCCTCTGCGCCCAAAGTTTCTGAGATCTCTTCTTTGCAATGTAAGCCCCCTTATCTGATTTTTTTTTCACGCAGATAAGGCAGTTTTACATACTAAATTAGGTTTTCTTCCTAAGGTTGTGTCAGATCGCAACATCAATCAGGAGATTGTGGTTCCTTCCTTGTGTCCTAATCCTTCTTCATCGAAGGAACGCTTACTTCACAATTTGGATGTGGTTCGCGCCTTGAAGTTCTATCTCTTTGTTGTCTATTCGGGGAAGCGTAAGAGGCAGAAGGGCCTTTAAGAACGAGGCCTCTATGGATCAGATTTGTAAAGTGGCTAATCCTCCTTACTGGACTCTCCCTATCTTAGGAAGGAAAACACAATTTATGCTTACCAGATAAATTTCTTTCCTTCCGGGAGAGTCCACGGCCCCCATCCGTTTTTACTTGTCTATTGGCGGTCCCCTATTTATTTTATTCTTCTGGCACCATTTATACCCTAATGTTTCTCTTACTTTTCCTTGTTCCCTCAGCAGAATGACTGGGGTAATGAGGAAATGGGAGGGATATTTAAGCCTTTGGCTGGGGTGTTTTGTCTCCTCCTGGTGGCCAGGTGTTGTATTTCCCAACAGTTCAGAATGAAGTCATGGACACTTCCTATCCGGAAGGAAAGGAATTTATCTTGTAAGCATAAATGTTTTCCAGGGACAGTTGCTGGATTTTTTTGTATGTCCCTGGATTTTTTTATTTTGTCCTTGGAAATGCCCCTCTAGGAGATTTGGAGGCCTGCAGCTGAGCTTGAGGTATGTGTGACACAAGTTAATGAGGA
>NC_069500.1:578090484-578097984 GCF_027579735.1 Bombina bombina | reverse complement strand
TCTGTTTTTCTTTAGCCCAGGTAAGATGCTTCTGACGTTGTTTGTTGTTCAGGAGTGGCTTGACAAGAGGAATACAACATTTTTAAGCCCATGTCCAGGATCCGTCTGTGTGTGGTGGCTCTTGATGCACTGACTCCAGCCTCAGTCTACTCTTTATGAAAGTCCCCAACACTTTTGAATAGCCCTTTCCTGACAATCCTCTCCAGGCTGAGGTCATCCCTGCAGCTTGTGCACCTTTTTCTTCCACACCTTTCCCTTCCACATAATTTTCTATTAATGTGCTTTGATACAGCACTTTGGGAACATCTAACTTCTTTTGCAATTACCTTTTGAGGCTTTCCCTCCTTATGGAGGGTGTCAATGATGGTTTTCTGCACAACTGTCAGGTCAGCAGTCTTTCCCATGATTGTGATTCCTACTGAACCAGACTGAGAGACCATTTAAAGGCTCAGGAACCCTTTGCAGGTTTTATGGCTTAATTAGCTGATTAGAGTGGGACACTTTGAGCCTAGAATATTGCACCTTTTAACAATATTCTAATTTTCTGAGATAGTGGATTTTGGGTTTTCATGAGCTGTAAGCCATAATCATCACAATTATGACAAATCACGGCTTGAACTATCTTCCTTTGCATGTAATGAGTCTATCTCATATATTAGTTTAGTTGCATTAGTGAAATAAATTAACTTTTGCACGATATTCAAATTTTTAGAGTTTCACCTGTACTTCTATGAGATGAAAGGGTTTGTGGTGAAAATAGTCTGCCTAATTTAGACCCTGGCATGGGCTCTGTATATATGGGAGGGGGGGGGAGGCGAGCTAGTGCAAAATATCTAATGCAAGTAAACATAAAAGTGATTAGACATAACACAATATAAGAGTTAAAAATGAGTGTTGCTTGTTCTAGGCATAATATAATTCCCATAACTTTCTTTAAGATATAACGAGCCCTCGACTATTATGGATAACATAAAACTGGACAAACTACAGAGCCGAGAGCCCAGCTATGGGGCCTTGCTGCATAACATCACTAGACTGAATAGTTTCAAAGTAGGATTCCCATATTAATGAAATCCAATTCCCTACATATCACTTCATCTCGCTGAATATAAGAATTTATATTAATGGATCTTAGGTTGACATGTTCGTGGGTTAAACTTCCTTTAGGTGGACTCCCTCGAGGAGAAACGCATACAATGTAAGGATTGTCTCGAACAATAATGATACATATAAGTACAATAGTAATATGTAATTGTCCCTACCAAGGGCCTCCTCAAACCCCCAGACCGGACAGACACACAAAAAAGGTTTATCAGTATAATTAAAGGCATCATATCAGTAACCCACGTTCAATACAGTTGTAAGATAGCTGCTATGACATCTGTTGCACAGACACTTATGTAGATGTCTCTCCTAGGGCTCCCCACTAACCCACAGGCGAGGTGTAAAGACAAGATGTCCGCTGCTGATATTATTAAAGCCATCAGCAAACTACATTATAAAAGCACACAGCGAGCTAAAGTAGCATCAAGGTCCCACAGCATAAATATCAAGATAGACTTTAAACGGCTCTATATCAGTCTCATTGGAGCTTTTATTCCTTATGGAAGTGGAATGACCCAGACTATATAATTAAAGACGCAATACACCTAGTTTTGGGCACTTGGTACTAGAAAAGCCATAACGTATAATATGTAAATATTGGCATGTTTACTTTGTGACACATTACAGGAGAACATTAACTATGAATTAGATATATACTGTGCTCTAATAACTTTAAAGGGACAGTTCACCCCAAAAAATTCTCCCATTTTAAATTGTTCCCAGTGATCCATTTTACCTGCTGGATTGTATTAAATTGTTTACAAGTAGCTCCTTTACCCCAATTTTGGCCTTTGAAGTAGCTAATTTAGCTTGTGGTTTCCCAACCTATACTGAAAGTTTTGATACTGGAGTCTCAGCTATTGAATAGCCTAGGTAAACGCAGCCAGCAGAAGAAATTAAACTCACAGTGGGCAGGATAGTTCAGTAATAAAATGATAATTTTCCATTGTTCTCTCTATGTATTGAGCTTTAGTTTTCCAGACAAATATAAGATAAGGAAACAAGTGTGTGTACACAAAGTGAAAACATAATGAGATATATTACCTGAAGCTCAACCCATTGTAATAGGCTGTGGTTTAAAAGCACAAAACCAGCTACTTCATATACACAAATAAACCTGAAAATGCAGTTTCTCATACATTTTATACTCTGCAGCTGGTATAACAAGTCATTGACAATACATTAATATAAAAACTATTTTACAGTGTACTGTCCCTTTAAAGTGAACGAAAGAAGTTAGCCTTAGTGGCCGCTTAACACCAGGAAAAGATCATAACAATAGATATCAGTATGTAAACATTCACATCCCCCTAGCAGATAAAGAAACAAATGCAGGCTTCTGTCCTGTTAACAATATTTGTCCCGTACAAGTTGAGAGATGTTGGAGTTACATAAGTCTTTACTAAAAATGTATCCTATCCCAACCACTACATGAGAGACGATAGGAGAGGCCCCTTCCCAGACTCTGGACAGTCTCTGCAATTCAGGGGATCCTGCTATCATGGGGTGGGTTGTAAAAAGAGAACATTGCAAAGGGCAAAAGAGCGGGGCTATTTTGGATGGGAGTTGATTAAAGGCCGTAGCCCTAATCCACAAGTGGATACCATACTCGGCTAAGTGTAACATCATAGTCGCCTCCATTACATCTGCGGATTTATCAAAGCCTAGTCCCGCCATTGTTACATTTGGGTCTGGAAGAGCGAAAGTCGGCCATACTGTGTTTTCTCCAAGAACTATATCCGCCTGGCTGTCACCGCCACTATCTCCGAGGCCGAAGAAGCAGGTACCTCCATTTCAAAGGTGTTTTCCCCACGAGAGAGCACATCCAGCTGTTCTGAAGTATCATCTGGTAAGTCTCCACCCTAGTCAAGGGCAACAGGTTCAGCTGCTCCAAAGCCCCGTGTAACCAAAAGGTGTAACTTCCAAAAATGAACCTCCAATAAGGTAAGAATTTCTGTGTCCTTCAACGCCATAGTCCCAAAGCAGGTGGCTATATTACATATGCGTCGTATATGCCAGGAGTTGAATCGGCTTTGCTCAGTGCTCTGCGGCTTAAACTGTGACGGCACCAAGTCCCCTTGAATAATGGTTACAGCCTATCGGCCATATTTTCTGACAGGAACCTTGTGGCTTTACCAAAGGATATAAGTCTGGGGCCAAGCACTGTAAGTGCTCCAAACTTTTGCAAGGACGCAGGTAAAGAGATTTCTTGTCATACTTTAAATCAAAATATTAAATAGTGGGAAAATTTATATATGTTGTCCTCTGAATTCCATGCTTGGAGCCGGAGCTCCTGTAGAAAACATCTTGCCACCTCAGTGTTTGGCTTCGCCTCCAACGCACAGGTTTTTACTTTCACTTTGAACGCTGCACAACTTGTAGCTTGGTGTGCTTTTTCTCATAGCAGGGGCAGACCTGCCTTGCGCTCCATGTGACTGGGAGTGGTCTCACTTTCATTTCTTCTTTCTTGACCGAGCTGGCTGTCGGAGAAGACACTTTTTCTCTGTATTGTCTGGGTCTAGGAGGTGGTGAGTGCCCCAGCCATTGGGAGTGTAAAGGTGCCGTTTTTTGAGAAATAAAAAAGGTTGTATTACTTTCTGTGTCCTCCTTTCAGCTTAAGCTATGGAGGATTCTGAGCTATTAGAGGGTACTCCCTCTATTCCAAATAGTAATACCTGTTTATATTGTGAGGAGGCCTTGGTATGCCCACCCTCTCAACTATGTTCCACATTCCTTGACAACGTTATTAGGTCTAAGAAGGTTAACCCCTTTAGTACCACTGAGTTGTCCACCTCTGAGGACTCACCATCCCATGAGGTGCATACCCATCAGTCATCTCCTTCTATACACACAGCTTCCCGTAGCACGCCTGATCATTTATCTGGAGGGAGCCTTTTACCATCAGATTTTACCGCTCAGTTGAAAATGGCGGTGTCTGAGGCCCTCAGTGCTTTTACCTTTTACGCAAGCGAAAGGTTAAACATAGCTCTCCTGCCCAGGGGTTCATCATGTAATTTATTGGATTTATCTGTTCTGACTCAATTATCCGAGGATGTGTCACACTCTGAAGCGTCAGAGGGTTACCTTTCTTGGACGGAGTCTGCTGCCTCTAAGCCTCCTGCTGTGGAGGAACCAGCCTTTAGATTTAAGATTGAACACTTACATTTTCTTCTAAAAGAGAACCTGTCTACATTAGAGGTTCCAGAGGCTAAGCTACCTGATAAACCTTTGATTTCTAAATTAGACAGTGTACGAGGACAGTGTAGTGCCTTTTAAGTTTTCATGTACCTGTAAAGATGGCGGACATTATTAAGAACGAATGGGACAGAATTGGATCTTCCTTTTCTTTTTCGTCTTCCTTTTAAGAAATTATTCCCTGTACCGGACTCTCAATTGGAATTGTGGGGTTCTGTCCCTAAGGTGGATGGTGCCATCTCCACGATTGCCAAACGTACTACTATCCTGCATGAGGATAGCTCATCGTCCATAGAGCAGATGGATCAAAAGATGGAAACCTTTTCTAAGAAAGATGTTCCAATATAAGGGATACTTGTTTCAACCAGCAGCGGCTGTTGCCTCAGTTGCTGGAGCAGCTACCTACTGGTGCGACTCCTTATCGGAATTGATCAAGGTGGAGGGTTCCCTCAACCTCATCCAGGAAAGAATTAAAGCATTGAGAATTGCTAATTCTTTTATCTGTTATGCAAACATGCAGATTATTCGCCTAAATGCCGGTGGGGGACGCCGGAGATGGATCTCATGGCTTCTATTCTCAATACCAAACTACCCAGATATGGGTCGAGGTCGAGGGATCCTCAGGCGGAGCTAATAGATGCATTAGCAGTGTCTTGGAGGTTCAGTCTAATTTACCTTTTCTCGCCGTTACCACTTCTTCCTCGTGTAGTGGCCCACATCAAGCAGGAGCAGGCATCAGTGATACTGATCACTCCATCGTGGCCACGAAGGCTGTGGTTCGCGGATCTGGTGAGGATGTCATCTTCTTCTCCGTGGAAGTTACCTTGTCGCAGGGATTTTCTGGAACAAGGTCCTTTTGTTCATCAAAATCTAGATTCTCTGAGGCTGTCAGCGTGGAGATTGAATGCTTGGTCCTAGCCAAGAGAGGTTTTTTCTGAGAGAGTGATTGATACTCTCATTCAAGCTTGTAAGTCGGTAACCCATCGCATCTATCATAAGGTGTGGAGAACCTACTTATTCTGTTTTGAAGAGCGTTAATTTTCCTGGCATAAAGTTAAGGTTGCCAGGATCCAATAGTTTCTCCAGGAAGGACTGGAGAAGGGCCTTTCTGCCAGTTCGCTGAGGGAACAGATTTCGGCCCTATCTGTTTTATTGCACAAGAGGCTCTTTGAGCTTCCCAATGTACAATCCTTTGTTAAGGCTCTGATTAGGATCAGACCTGTGTTTAGATCTAAGGCTCCTCCTTGGAGTCTAAATCTTGTTCTTAAGGTGTTGCAACAGGCTCCATTTGAGACTATGCATGAGATTGACATTAAATTGTCCTGGAAGGTTCTTTTTCTACTGACTATTGCTTCTGCGCGCAGAGTATCTGAGATTACCGCCTTGCAATGTGAGCCTCCTTATCTAGTGTTCAATTCTGATAAGGCTGTCCTACGTACTAAGTTAGGTTTTCTTCCTAAGGTCGTGTCAGACTGCAACATCAATCAAGAGATTGTGGTTCCTTCCTTGTGTCAAAATCCTTTGTCTGCGAAGGAACGTTTTCTTCATAATTTGGACGTGGTTCGCGCCTTTAAGTTCTACCTTCAGGCTACTAAGGATTTTAGACAAACTTCGTCCTTGTTTGTTGTCTATTCCAGGAAGCGTAAGGGACAGAAGGTCTATATCTTATTTGGTTAAGGAGTGTTATCAGCTTTGCTTATGAGACAGCGGGACATAAACCTCCTCAGAAAATTATGGCTTATTGTACTAGAGCACTGGCTTCCTCTTGGGCCTTTAAGAACAAGGCCCCTATGGATCAGATTTGTAAGGAGGCTACCTGGTCCTCCTTACATATGTTTACAAGCAGCTTTCGGGAGAGGTTTTGCAGGCTGTGGTGCCCTCAGATTAGGGTCCGCCTCTCTTTTTGTCCCTCCTGTTGTCATTCAGTGTCCTCTAGAGCTTGGGTATATGTTTTCCAACAATAAGGAATGATGCCGTGGATAATTTTAATTTCCTTCTTTATAAGGAGAGTCCACGGCCACCGCCCGTGTTCTTTGTTGGGCGTCCCTCTACATTATATTTTTCTTCTGGCACCATTTATACCCTGATATATCTGCTACTGTTCCTTGTTCCCTCGGCAGAATGACTGGGGGATGGGGGAAGTGCTAGAGGTATTTAAGTCTTTGCCTCCTTCTGGTGGCCAGGTTCAGTATTTCCCAACAGTAAGGAATGATGCTGTAGACTCTCTCCTTATACAGAAGGAAATGAAATGATCTGGTAAGCATAATTTATGTTTCCCCTTAAAGGGGCATTTGTATGGGCATTGCCCTTAAAAGGGCAATCAACTGTTTTACAACCCATTAAATCTCTAATCTTAAAAATTAAAAAAAGACCAAAAATAAAAAAAAATCCTAAAACTAAGCCCCAAATAGTTACTCACCGTTCATGAAGTCTGGCGGAGAAGGTCTTGTTCCAGGCGGCTACATCTTCTATCTTCATCCTGTGCAAAGGTGACGTG
Organism: Bombina bombina; assembly: GCF_027579735.1. NCBI lineage: Eukaryota > Metazoa > Chordata > Amphibia > Anura > Bombinatoridae > Bombina > Bombina bombina. The sequence continues at coordinate 578,091,188 of NC_069500.1, read as the reverse complement.
GAGCGGTCTTCCCCCGATGCGCTAATCCGGAGCGGTGGTCTTCAGCAGTGTGGAGGCTCCTCTTCATCTGATCTCCGGCGTACACGCCAATAGGAATGCAAGGTACCCCAATAAATATGGGGTACCTTGCATTCAATCTTCAGTGTGCGATGGAGGATCGCATGAAGAGGAGACTCCACGTCGCTTAGGACTGCCACTGTTAAGCTGAAGGACACAGTAATATTTCAGTAGTGAAATGAGGTTTATTGGATTAACAGTAAATGTGTAATATGCATCCAAACGAAATTAGACGGGTGCATACATTTGGGCACCCTTGTCATTTTGTTGATTTGAATAGCTTTAACTGCCTAGCACTGATTAATTGGAACACACAATTGGTTTGGTGAGCCCATTAAGCCTTGAACTTCATAGACAGGTGCATCCAATCATGAGAAAATTTATTTAAAGGGATACTAAACCCAATTTTTTTCTTTCATGATTCAGATAGAGCATGAGATTTTAATCACCTTTCTAATTTACTCCTATTATCAATTTTTCTTTGTTCTCATGCTATCTTGATTTGAAAAAGCAGTAATGTAAGCTTTAGAGCCAGACCATTTTGTGTTCAGCACATGGGTAGAACTTGCTGATTTGTGGCTAAATGTAGCAAACTAATCAGCAGCTCTACCAAGGTGCTGAACTAAAAAAATGGGCCGGCTCCTAAC
>NC_069500.1:578045484-578077984 GCF_027579735.1 Bombina bombina | reverse complement strand
GAGTCCGGAGATTCAGGGAGTTTCTTTCTGCGAAACCATCCCAACTCATATTAACAGCTCCTTAAGCAATCAGCGTTGTCTAACTTCGCTTCGCTGCCTGCTTTCTTCTCTTAAGGTCATGGCAGAGGCGATGCCACTTTTCGTCACACTTGAAAGGCCATGTTCCTGTTCCACGGCGTTGATTTCGGTAAGATCGCTTCATTTTACTTTATCGTCAATGTACTGTAATGTGAAATATTTTCCCGAGAGGATACACACCTCTGCGGGTCTAACTATATGACACAAGGGTCTCAGTGAGTCTCTGTTAGTATCTTGGAATTGAGAGTTAATATCTCCTACGGGGGGGGATTATAATCATGTTTATGTGATTCAACCTGCTTATGTGTGATGTTTATGGGCTCGTGGTGGAACTTGAGGCCTTTGAAATTGACGCAGCCTTTTGGCTGGGCGCGCTTTTTTTTGGACTGTACGGTTCACCTTGTGTTCGGGCATGGTTCCATTCCCCATTTCTGCATTCTTGACCGTTTTACTGCACCAAAGTGATCAAGCTTCTCTAGTAACAGGAGATTCAAGGCAAGACAAGCTATAATCAGCATAGAGTTGAATGGGCAGAACTGCACATTCTACGTCGCATTCTAAGTAACAAGCGTTCAGTAGGTGGGAACGCTATACTTATACTGAGGTTTACATGTCACTACTATCCTGAGGGAACATTGGGTGGGCGGAGCAAAAAGTGATTGACATGCGATATCATAATATTAAAAGAATTTAACTTTTTTTTTTAAATATACTGCTTTTTTCTTATGGACATTGAAATAAAGCTTTTGCCACCTTTCATTGATATTAAACTTTACCATCGATTTAATAGTCTACTCTCTAGTTAAGTGCACCCATTATACATATTACACACTTTTTAAATTTATTTTTGTTTTGTTTTTTTTACTTTTTTTTTTTTTTTTTTTTTTTACAAACAAGCTTTTCTAGTGATACCCTATATGGGTAAATAAATAAAAAATAAGTAAGAATTTAAAGGGACATAAACCCCATTTTTCTTACATGTTTGAAATAGCGAATATCATTTTAAAAAGCTTTCCAATTTACTTCTTTTTTAAAAATTGCTTCATTCTCTTGGTATCCTTTGTTGAAGAAGCGACAATGCACATGGCTAAACCAATAATGTGAAGCATATATGTGCAGCCACCCATCAGCAGCTCCTGAGCCTAAACAAATTAGATAATGGAAGTAAATTGGAATATTCTTTAAAACTGCATGCTCTCTCTGAATTATGAAAATAATGTGGGTTTCATGTCCCTTTTAATACTGAAAAAATGGGGGGGGGGAGCTTCTTCTTCTCCAGTTTCTACAAAACTGTGTAGCTAAAGGAAAATACCACCAAATAAATTCATTATGTTGTCCTGATTTTATGAGTACCCTGCATGTCTCTTTCCAAGTAATTTATAGCAATTATAGGCTAAATATTGCAATGATGGAATGATTAGTTTAACGCTAAAATTTGCTATGCTTGGATTGTAAGCAGTCACCCAATTCAAAACAGCTACACAAAGTGTATTTATTTGTAGAATTTAGACACCCTAGGGTATTTATCTAGCGGTATTTTGACACGTTAAGTTTTACCCTTTTATCGGCAAGGGTGGAAAATAAAATTTAGGGGTAAAAAACACAACAAATATATAAAATAAAACTTTATAAATAAGTGTGTGTGTATATGTATATATGTGTTTGTGTGTGTGATACCAGCATGCATTGCGGCATGCTAGTATTTTGGCTACATTTTAAATGACCATTAAATATAGTAGATTTGCATAATCACCAAATACATGATAAAGACATTACAATGGCACTTAGTCTGACCTTGAAATGAGTACAAGATTTCTTTCAGAAAAATTTCAAAAGTTATGTCTATTTCCACTCCCCCTGTATCATGTGACATCCATCAGCCAATCACAAATGCATATACGTATATTTTCTGAATTGTTGCACGTGCTCAGTACGAGTTGGTGACTCAAAAGGTGTAAATGTAAAAAGACTTGGCACATTTTCTTAATTAAAGTAAATTGGAAAGTTGTTTAAAATTGCCTGCTCTATCTGAATCATGAAAGTTTAATTTTGACTTTAGTGTCCCTTTAAGTGTACAATCACTGTGACTGACAGTCACACTGATTGTATACACAGTTGTTGTACTGCTGCTGGTAGCCTCACATGCAGACTTCCAGCAACAGCATGAGATACACACTGATCACAGCATGTATCTCATGAATGGATGTACTGTACTGACAGTCATGGTATCACAAGAAAAGGGTAGAAATAGCGTGGACACACCGTGTATAGACCATGTCCTTTGTTTTATGCCTAGTGTTTTAAATACCTTTTTAGATCCTTGTGTACAAAAGTATTGGACTGATCTAGTGATCCCTGTCATCTATTTATTTTTGTCCCTGCCATTAAAGTCATACGTTTTGAAAGCTATTATTTGTTTACTATATTTATTCTAATCTATGTAAAAAATAAAGGATGTGGAAGTTTAAAGGCACAGTAAACACCAGAATTTTAGTTGTTTAAAAAGATAGATAATCCCTTTATTACCCATTCCCCAGTTTTGCATAACCAACAGTGTTATAATAATACACGTTTTACCTCTGTAATTACCTTGTATCTAAGCCTCTGCAGACTGCCCCCTTATTTCAGGTCTTTTGACAGACTTTCATTTTAGCCAATCGGTGCTCACTCCTCGGTAAATTCAGGTGCATGAGCTCAATGTTATCTATATGAACTAACGCCCTAGTGGTGAAAAACTGTCAATTCATTTAGATTAGAGGCGGCCTTCAAGGTCTAAGAAATTAGCATATGAATCTCCTAGGTTTAGCTTTCAACTAAGAATACCAAGAGAACAATGCAAAATTGGTGATAAAAGTAAATTGGAAAGTTGTTTAAAATTACACACCCTTTTTGAATCATGAAAGTTTTTTGAACTTGACTGTCCCTTTAATATGGGACTGTTGTTCATGTCTCGTTCTTTTTTTTTTTTTTTTTTTTTTTTTTTTTTAAGGAATATTTTAATTTTATATTATTGCACTGTTTTACAGTCAAGTAACATCCACATTGGAGAGTATCTTATAGGACACACATGAATACAATACCATTATTTGTTTATTTATTTTTAAAGCTAGTGAACCATTTTGTATGACTGCAATATCGCTAAAAGTGGAGGGAGCCTATAGTCAGTCAGATTGCTGTAATACAGTGGTTCCTAACTTGGTTTACATAGTGTAAAATTTTGCAACATTTTTTTTTTTCTGTGGAGCAAGTTCAATATCTGTTTTTAATTTTTCACAGCAGCAACAACTCCAGGCTCAGCATTTATCTCATGGACATGGTCTCCCAGTGCCTCTGACCCCACATCCTTCAGGCCTGCAGCCTCCATCCATTCCTCCAATTGGCAGCAGCGCAGGCTTATTGGCTCTTTCGAGTGCTCTTGGCGGACAGTCCCATCTTTCGATCAAGGATGAAAAAAAACATCATGACAGTGATCATCAAAGAGGTCAGAAATTATATGGGCACCCTCATCAGTTAGTCTATAAAATTATTGGGAAAGCCTTGCAAGTAACCTTTTTTTAAAAATTTGTTTTTCATGTTTCTGCTTCGGCCATTGCAGACAGAGATTCCATAAAGGTAAGATCAATTTGTTTCTGTCCTTAATGTATGCATTTTACATTTATTTATAAGTGTCAATATACAATTTTCCATGTTATATATGACTCAAAAAGCAGTCCATGGCTCCTTTGTTTCTTTGTGTTTGTGTCTGCTTTTAATACATTTAATAAGTGGTTTTAACCTTTTTGTTAACAAGCAGCTCATCAAGATATATATTTTTTTTTTTAATAATGCACACCTCCTTTTGTGTACACATTATGTTTGTCACATGCGGTCTCGAAAGCTCAGTAAGCAAATTTTCTAACCTAATTCACCCCCCAAATTGTTGCAAGTCAATAGCAGGTGTTAGCATTTTGCTGTATTTTGAAGAAAACCTATGTTTACAGGATTTGCTTTTTGGCCTCTGTAGGGAATGCGAGAGAAGCATTATTTTTACACAAAAGAGCTGTTTAATGTCCCCTTTTAAAACACTCATTTGATTGTCAATGTTACTGTATAAGTTATTGGCATACTTCACCTTTAACATTTTTGGTATGATATATTGGTTTAACTGGCACTTCCAATAATAGCTAATTCCCTGTACCTTTTTATATGCCACCTTTTACAGCGGTATTTTGTTATTAACAGTACTGCACTTTACCTGGCACATTTGTTTTTCTGTGATACACTATTTACCTTTTCTGAATCTGCCCAAAGATTAATATGTTTAAAAAAAAATCAGAAGGCAAGCCCTGTTGTACCTCATGCTTACAGCCCACATACTCCAGGGGTATATGTACCTCAGATTGGGAAATTAGTTCCTATAAGGCATTGAGGTTGATATTTGCATATATTTTAAATTGATCCCTTTTCTTCATGAATGGAAAGAGTCCACAGTTGCATTCATTACTTTTGAGAATTCAGAACCTGGCCACTAGGAGGAGGCAAAGACACCCCAGCCAAAGGCTTAAAGACCTTCTCCACTTCCCTCATCCCCCAGTCATTCTTTGCCTTTCGTCCTAGAAGGTTGGCAGAGAAGTGTCAGAATTTTTCGATAGTCTCTTATGGAGGGTAATACTCTTTGGCATGGGACTCGAGTTTTAAGTAGTCCTGTCAGCCTCTCGGTGAGAGCATGTGTGAAAGTTAGAGTTCAGAGTTGCAGGGAGAGTCTTTCTGCAAAACCATCCCGACTCATATTAACAGCTCCACAAGCAATCAGCGTTGACAAGTTTCGCTGCTTGCTTTTTTCTCTAAAGTCCATGGCAGAAGCGACGCTACTATCTGTCACACTTGAAGGGCCATGTTCCTGTTCCACGGCTTAGATTCCGGTCAGATAGTTTCATTTTACTTTCATCATGGATGTATTGTAATTACAACTGTTTATCCGAGAAGGGCTACAACCTTTCGGGGATAACTTTAACATAGGGTCTCAGTGAGGCTCCTTTTTGTATCTAGGAATCAAGGGTCAATATCTCCTGAGGGGGGTTATTAAACAGGGGGGTTTATAATCATGTTTGTTATGTGATTCTGTCTGCTATTGTGTAGTGTTGCTTTGGCTTATGGCTATTTTGGAACATAACGGCCTATCTCTAGCGACACACACTTTTGCATGGACTGCACGGTTTACCTTGTGACCCCATTTACGTTTTCCTGACCTTGTGGCGACAGAGAAATCCTGGTCCGTTGGTGTCTGGTTCTCTGGAGGTGGTGAGGGCCCCAGCCATTGGGGGTGTAGGGTGCCGTTTTTAGATTTTTCTTATTGGTCCAAATTTTATTCAGTGTCCCAGTTATGGAGGATTCTGATTTTTTTTTTTGGAGACGGATGTCTCTGATTCAGACTCTATTTCTTGCAAAGAATATAAATTGGCCCATATGATACATGCCCATCAGTTATGTTCCGAATGCCGTTTTAGAGTGCTCTGTTCCTTGGAATCAGGTGCCCACTGAGCCATCCGTCTCTGGGGATTCTATTTCTCACAAGACGAGTTCCCTACCACCAACTCTTACTACGCATGCAGGTAACCCAAATGCTTCTTATCCTTCTAGAGAGTGTGGCCTGTTCCCACCGGAGGTTATGACACAGATCCGCATGGCTATATATTTGGCGCTGGTGCATCTGCACCTCCCGGGAGTGTGCTTATGATATTGTCTGTGTTCCGTTAACCGGGGCTCGTCAGGCGTGGAATCGCCTCGTCCAGTTCAGCCCTCCGGGGGAGCAACTGCCCCATAGGCCTCAGGGGGTCAACCTTTGGGGCCGGTATTTTCTTTTGTCCCGGCGGAGGTATGTTGCGCCTTTCGTTATAGATTGGCACGCACATTTTTGGCTTTGCTGGAGGATCCCACTCTTAATGGGTCTGGGTATTCTCAGTCTTAATTTTCGACTGGCTTGCATGCATAGACATAAGGGGATGAAGTAATCTTCTTATTGTCTTTATTATTTGTGTATGCTTTTCCAGTTCTGAGCTTGGAAGTCTCGGACCCCTGTTGGGCTGGTCCTGCGGGTCTGTCCGTTCTTCCTGGGCGATAACTTACGGGTTGCCTTATCTTTTATTTTCATCCGGTGAGGATGATTTTTATTTGGTCTAAAGCTCATGTTGTGGTGTGATGTTTCCTTCGAGAACTTTCTTCTCTGGAATTGATACTCGTTATTTTGTGGTCACACTGTTTACAAAAGTCTGACTGTTCTTTATCCCTTCATTTTTGGGGAGACTCTATGTGGCTTTGACAGTGCTGGGGCCCTTGGTTTCAGGCTGGTCCTGACTGGGTACAAATCCTTTTATCTTTGAGGCCTAGTTCAGACACGTGGCGCCTTTTTATGTCCGGCTGGTCCGGTAAAGTTGCCTAGTGATCACAATATGATTTGTGTTGTTTACTTGTTTTATTTTACAAGCTTCAACTAGCATCCTGAGAGGACTTGAGGGTCTGTGGTTGTTTAGGGGGGCATGGGGGATTGGTTCAGTCCTCATTCACCTTTCAAGCTAGTGGGCCGGGAGATCCGCAGTGACATGCTCGGTCGTTTCTGATTTTTTTTCTCAGGAACTAGAGTGTTCCTTCCCATTGTGGGTTGGAGGCGTGGAGGATTTAGGTCCTTCATACCGCCATTCTTATGGTTTTGCCTTTCATGGTCTCTTTGGAAGTGTCCTTTTAGGACTTGTTCCTTTTAGAGGTTCTCTTCCTTTGGGTCGAGACTTTCTGGACTTCGTCCATTTTTTCTGGCGGCTTTGGCTGCTTAATTAGGAAGTGAAGGCCGTGAGGCTCTGTCTTTCTTCGGGGTTGTTTCCATATCGGGGGCGATAGGTTTCTTTTTCCAAGCTTTTTGCTTAGGGGATGTTTTTCTGCCTGAGTTCGGGATGTTTGCATCTTCTCCCTTGGGTGTGGTCCTCTGGAACGTTAATCTGAAAGGATTATGGAGACTAGCCTTTCTTTCTACTCTTTCGGGTGACTCTGTTCTCGTTCTCACTTCCATTAGTGTTGCCCTTGGGGCCTTTGGGCTCTAGAGAAATTGTGTGACTTTGTCGCGGCCTAGCATCTTGTTGGGGGGGGGTGGTGTTGACCTCCGGCTAAGGGTGTTCTCTTCCCTTTGGGCTGGGAATTAAGAGTGAGTCCTGTACCCGTTCTCCGGGTTTCCTGGTTTTCATCCCCTATGAGTTGCTTCAGACGGGGTATCTTGTGTTCCCTGGGGGTGTCGTTCGTTCTAGGACGATTCTGGGTCGTGGGTCCAGGGTTCTTGTCTTGGATGTCTGGAGACTTATGATCCTGTGGACTGGTTTGGGACGACACATATTTTTTCAGGGACCCTATGTTGCGACATAGGGGCTAGCTCATTGGGCTTGCAAGCAGGAAGGCCAGAGTTCACATCCACCTTTTGGGTACTGGTAATAAACTTTAAGCCCTGACTTGTCCTTCGGACGGAGTGTGCTCCTCTTCATGGGGAGTTTTTTCTCTGTTGGGTCAACAGTGGTGTCTGGATGATTTTTTTCATACGGTCCGTTCTTGATCATGCTATGGCTTCATGTCTTGTGGGCATGTACACTGTTCTTATCTGTGCCCTTTCCTTTTTAGGGGATAGTTTTGTCTTCCTTATGAGCTGGGGTTTCCTCTCTCTGGAGGGTCTTTGTCCTGCCCTGTGTGTAGGAGATTGGATTAGGTGGCTTATTTCTGTAAGGGGCAGCATCTGCTGCTCTCTGGGCTCTGTTCCACCTGTTGGTATTTGATCTCTCTATGTAGAGACTGTCTAAGAGAGTTGTGACAGGTCTTCTTACGGATCTGTTGCAATTTTCTCTGTTCAGGGTCCCAGGGGGTTCTCCTTGGGAGTTCCTTATTTTGGAGGAGCGGATTGGGTTGGCACCCGAGCTCTGTTCGGGTGGGTGAGTCCCCCCTTTTACTTTCCATTCCCTGGGGGCTTGTGGTTGGGGTCTTTTTGTCCCTTCTGCCTATCAGACATGTCTGTCGCTTGGGCTGGTCCGGTGTTGGAGCAGGATCTGAGATCTGTTGCTCTGCTAAATTCGTTCTCAGAGAATTGGAGGTACGGTAAGTCTCTTGAGGTTTCTCCTTTCTGCATGTTCAAGGTTTGTGGGAAGGACTGGCAGCTCTTAGATACCCTGCAACGTTATCCGCTGGTTAGTGGATACTTGGCAATCTGCTTTCTGCTTGCCCTGCAAAGTGTTTAAGATTCAGAGTCATTTTTAAATGACTGCAGCCTGCTGTGTTTTTGCTTCAGGTGGTGTTCGTGAAACCTATCTGTGCTTGCTGCACAAGGTTTCGTTTCTGAATATTTCGGTATTCTGAGCTACTTTTTTGCGACTTGGGGACCTTCGTCTTCAGTTGCTTTTTAGAGTGCGATTGCACTGTGTTAGGGGAAGATCCTCTCTGTTTCAGACTCCCGGCCTTATCCCATAGTTTCTGTATTTTTGTGGTCTGGGCGTTGCCTCCCCTTGTTTCTATGAGATTGGTGGGTCTCTGTTGGTTTGGAGTTCCTTTATGCTAGCTGGACAGCTAGCTCGGCATACTAATGCACTGTGGCTACTCTGCACTGTAGCAAACCGAGGGTTGCAAGTTCGATCCCCAGCGAGGTCTACTCAGCCTTCCTCCTTTCGAGATTGATAAGATGAGCAGCGCCTTGAGTACCTTAAGGGGGATTAGCCGTGCTTTACAAAAACATTCATGTTTTCACTGTGTCTTTTCTTCTTTGTGGAAGAATATGGTAGCTTGTGCCCTTTCTTTAGTAAGGGCTGTGTCGTTTGGAGGCTGTTGACTCAGTCGAGTCTAGTTCCTGCGGTCTCTAGCAAGGCTTGTTGGACTATCTGTGGTCAGGGTCCTTGGGCCTTTTCCTTTTATTTTTCAAAGTAGTTCTCAGCTTCAAACGAAGCGGGATGTTGTTGGGTAGGGGTTATCAGGCCTGGTACCCTCAGAATGGGCCGCCTCTTCTACCCTCCCGTTTTTGCATTCAGTGTCCTCTATAGCTTTGGTATTGTTTTCCCAAAAGTAATGAATGCAGCTGTGGACTCTTTCCATTCATGAAGAAAAACTTAAATTATGCTTACCTGATCATTTTCTTTTCTTCAGATGTAAAGAATCCACAGCTCCCCGCCCGTATTTTTCTGTGGGGTGTCTGTTATTTTTGTTCTTCTGGCACCTTTTCACCCTGATATTTCTTCTACTGTTCCTTGTTCCCTCGACAGAATGATTGGGGGCTGAGGGAAGTGGGGGAGGTATTTAATCCTTTGGCTGGGGTGTCTTTGCCTCCTCCTGATGGCCAGGTTCTGAATTCCCAAAAGTAATGAATGCAGCTCAGGACTCTCTCTCCATCTGAAGAAAAGAAAATTATCAGTTAAGCATAATTTAAATTTTTTTGTTCTCTAAACTGTGAGCCTAAGGCTCACTGCCAGCTTTACAATGTGAAATAGTTTGCTAATTTTCTTAAATGCTTTGCAGCAATGCCCAGAGTAGCAGTTCACTGCTTGTTTTATTGATGTGTCCTCCCTTAAGTGGCCACTGGTATTATATTTATAGAATTGTCTGCTTTGTGACTCAAAATAGTTTTTCTTCCGAGTGTCAACTTGCCAACTTCAGAAGCATCGTCTCCTGCTTTACCACATATTTGTATTTATTTAGTAGTTTGCACTTCAGAAGATTTTAAAGTGAATGTAAATTTTGATGCTAAAGTGCCCGGTTTTTAAAAATTTGATTAAAAACAGGGGCACTTTAATTCATCAAAATTTACATTTCACTCCTGTTGTGAAAAAAAAAACTTACCTTTTAAACTTGACAGCAGCTCCAGCTTCCTCCGGTCGTCGCAAGCCATTTCTGATGTCAGAAATGATGGATAGGATATCCTCCAATCACAGCTTCCCCCCCGGGGGAATCGGTGTCTGATTCAACGCCGTGATTGGAGGAAGCCAGATTCCTCATTTTAGACCCAGTTAGAGGCTTTGCAGCGGGTGGAGGAGGCTGGAGCTGCTGTCGAGCTTAAAAGGTAAGTTTGTGTTTTTTTTTTTGTTTTTTCACAACAGAAGTGAAATGTAAATTTTGATGAACTAAAGTGCCCCTGTTTTTAATGAATTTTTTAAAAACCGGGCACTTTAGCATCAAAATTTACATTCACTTTAACATAACTTTTTTTTTTTTTTTATGGTTTTTTTTTTTTTTTCCAATTTAATTTCTTATTTTCAAACAGACTGCTTTGCTGTTCTAAATAATAAGTATTTTTTGGCCATCTGTCAAACAGAAAATTCAATACAAATTTAAATTAATGGTGCCTAAAATATTTTATCGCTTCTCTAAAAGCCTCTAATGTGCAGAAAATTCAGGATCTGCTGGTAGTAATTAGTGTTGCATGTAATGAGAATATGGGCAGGGTTATACAGGCCCCCGTGTAGCATTTTGATATGGTAGCAAAATCTTGATTTATAAAAGGCATCAGCCTGATTTAATTGTCAGTTTCTTAAACTGCTTTCTTCCCACTATAGATTATGAAGAGGGCAGGTTTAGAATTACTAGTAAAATGTAAATTGTCTCCTAAAATTACTCACCTGTGTTTATAGCTTTTTTTCCTCTCTCTGATGTTTTTCTGTCATTCTGTTCATAAAGATGCACCTTTTTGTTGTAAAGTTTTCTTTTTTTTATGCTTTTAACATCTGCCTATTAGGTTGTTTTTGCGATATCCGGTGTATTATTCAGTAGTAAGGTCACGAGTGCTTATTTGTGGCTAGAAGAGGAAGTGGTAGCTAAAGTTTTATGGAGTTTTGCTTTTTGTCTCCTTCCCCTTTTGTACCGTTAAAAAATAACATTTGGTTTCTGTCTGCAGCAAACAAATGTTCTCTTGTGGAGACTTTACTAGCAGATTCAATTATTGTAACATTTATTTCTGCATAGAGACCTAGAAACATACACATAGCATCCACAGTGGGGTAACAGAATGGAATAGTTGCAGAAAATATTTTGTGTGTTGCAGAGTTTAATGGGGAAGTTTGGGCTTTCAAAAAAAATCACTGGAAGGCTGCATTGGCAGTATGAGTATGTATTTACCATTCATGTGCTTTTTTTTCCTTATGTGTTTACTGTGAACTATATTTGGGGTACATCATATTCATAGCTGAGGGTAAAAATGGTGAGAGTAAAGAAAAGGAGAACTGTTGTGGCTAAATTGTTGTTTTCCATCCTAATGGAGGAGAGTCCACTGCCCAGTCAAAGGCTTAAATACCTCACCCACTCCCCTCATCCCCCAGTGATTCTTTGACTTTTGTCACAGGAGTTTGGCAGAGAAGTGTCGGAAGATTCAGAGTAGTCTCTTATGATGGGTAGTACTCTTTGAAATGGGACTGGAGTTTTAAGTAATCCTGTCAGCCTCTCAGTGAGAGCATGGGTGAATGTTAGAGTCCGGAGATGCAGTGAGAGTCTTTCAGCTAAACCATCCCGACTCAGTTTAACAGCTCCATTAGCAATCAGTGTTGACGAGTTTCGCTGCCTACTTTTTTCTCCCAAGTCCATATCTGGAGCGATGCTATTACCCTGTCACACTTGAAGGGCCGTGTTCCTGTTCCACGGCATTGATTCTGGTAAGATCATTTAATATAATATATATATATATATATATATATATATATATATTTGATAACGCAAGAAGACAGGGTCGCAGTGTGGCTCCTTTTATCTTTATAGAATCTAGGGTAATACCCTCAGAAAGGGCTATTGAACAGGGGGGATATTATTATGTATAATATTGTTTATTGTGTTTTTCTACTGCATTTGTGTGAGATGAGGCTCTGTCAGTGTGGAACACAGTTCATTAGCGAGAGATTGAGGCAGGCTTGTTTGGCGTGCCCTCTCGGTTGCAGGGGCGGTCCTGCATGGCACTCCATGTGACTGGGTGTGGCCTCTGCAACTTCCTCTTTCTCGACCTGCGTTCGATGGAGACAAAATCTGTTTCTTGTAGTACTGTTGCAGAAGCTTGCGGAGCTTCATGACATTCAGTCCTTTGTTCAGACTTTGGTTCGGATCAGGCCTGTCTTAAGGAATCCGGCTCCACCTTAGAGCTTAAACTTGGTCCTTAAGGTCATGCCAAGGGCTCCGTTTGAGCCTATGCATGCCCTTGACATTAAGGTCCTATTATTACTGGCTATTGCATCGTCGCGCAGAGTCTCTGAGTTGGGGGCCTTGCAATTTGAGCCTCCCTACTAAGTTTTTCATACCGATAAGGCTGTTCTTCACACTGGATTTGGATTCCTTCCCAAGGTGGTGTTGAGTCGTAACATCAATCAGGAAATAGTAGTTCCTAAGTGTCCTAATCCTTCTTCAATGGAAAGGTTACTTCATAATCTGGACGTGGTTCGGGCGTTGAAGTTTTATCTTCAGGCCACGAAGGAGTTCAGACAGACTGTGTCCTTATTTGTTGTGTATTCAGGGAAGCACAGAGGGCAAAGGGCACAGTCTAGTCAAAAATAAACTTTCCTCCTAAATACAGGGAGAAGAGTCCACAGCTGCATTCATTACTTGTGGGAATACAGAACCTGGCCACCAGGAGGAGGCAAAGACACCCCAGCCAAAGGCTCAAATACCTCCCCCACCTCCCTCATCCCCCAGTCATTCTTTGCCTTTAGTCACAGGAGGTTGGCAGAGAAGTGTTGGAAGTTTTTTTGGAGTAGTTCCTTATGAGGGGTACCTGCCCTTCGGGATGGAACTGGAGTTTTAAGTAGTCTTGTCAGCCTCTCAGTGAGAGCATTGATAAAAGTTAGAGTCTGGAGATGCAGGAAAAGTCTTTCTGCGAATCCATCCAGACTCAGATTAACAGCGCCTATAAGCAATCCGCATTGACGAGTTTTGCTGCTTGCTTTCTTCACTCAAGTCCATGTCAGAGGCGCTGCTACTATCTGTCAAACTTGAAAAACCGTGTTACTTTTCCACGGATTGGATTGCGGTAAGATCGTTTCATTTTATACACACATGTTAACGATAGAAGACAAGGTCTCAGTGGGACTCCTTTATCTTTATGGAATCAAGGGTTAATATCCCCTGAGAGAGATTGTTGAACAGTGGGGTCTTTTAAATCCATGTTTATGTGTTTTTAACTGCGTATGTGTAAGGAGACATTTTACGCTGTTTGCTGATAAAGAACATACATGTTACAGAGCTGCGCAGTTTTATTAAGCTGGCGCGCTTTTTCTAGCAGGGGCGGTCCTGCATGAGGCACCATGTGACTGGGTGTAGTCATGTCTCGTTTTCCGTTTCCTGACCGAGTGGCTGCGGGAAAAAGGGTTAATTTGTCTACCTGTCTGGGTCATAGGAGGTGGTGAGTGCCCCAGCCATTGGGGGTGTAGGTGCCAGTTTGCTTTTTTGTCTAAAACTTTCAATTGAAATTATGTAGGTGTCTGATATTCTAGTGGCGTCCTCTTGATACAGATTTTGATAGCTTTGTATGTTGTGAGGAGGACCGGGTAGACCAGCCTGCTCAATTATGTTCTGTATGCCGCAAAAGGGTGTTATTTTCTAACAATGTTGAGATGTTAGAGACCACTGATCCGTCTACCTCTGAGGATTCCTTGTCCCGTGAGGTGCGTGCTCTAGATTCTTATTCTACACATGCAGTTCCCCTAAATGCCATTCCTCCTTCGGTGGAAAAAAGTCTCCCTCAGACGAAGGTTGCTCTGGGAGTTTGCCTCTTCCGCCTACAAAGTGAAGGGTTAATCCATGCTATCGAACACATGGGGCCGTCGTGTAAAATAATGATTGTGCCAGATCTGTCGTCGGGAGGTGCGGTTCCCTCTGAGGCTACAGTGGTAGAACCTCCGGGGTCTGAATGGCCTGAAATGATTCCTCCTACTGAGGAAGATTTAGCTTTTAGACTTAGAGGGGCACACCTACGTTTACTCCTGAGAGAGATTTTGGCGATGTTAGAGGTTCCCAGTCCTAATCCGTCAGGTGGATCTCAGTATTCTATATCAGATAACAATCTTGATTAGATGAGTGTAGAGGGTTGGATCCTCTCCTTTTATCATCTCTATGTATATAGTTCTAGATTCCCAGTCCCGAGCTCCATGGGGGGGTTTGTGTTGTACACAGGCAGGACCTGTTCGTTGCACGCCCTTTTGAATCCTTTTTGGTGTGTTTAACCATATTCATTTCTTATCCGTCTCGGATACTTTTTGTTTAGGAGCTCAGGCTTCTTGTGTAAACTCTTTTTTGGAGTTTCATCTCTTGGATTGTTCTGGTTATATCGACTTTGATGGTCGAGATGGATGTCTTCTGTTGGAAGCTTCTAAATCTCTGGTCGGGGTAATGTTCCCTCGATTTTAAAGATATGAAAGTTTAAGCCTCAAAGCTTGTTTTTTTATTTGTTTATTTTCAGTTCCTAGCACTGGTGGAACTTAAGTTTTTTGTTCGTCATGACAGAGGTGTCGTACCCTTGATGACGGGCAGGACCTATTTTGGGTAATAGTTCAGTGTGTTATTTCTTTCTAAAATAGAAAAGGTGCCTTTGCTAATTATTCTGGTCTGGGCAAAGTGGGCCCTTCTATCCCGAAGGACAGGCAGGACCTGTCTTCAGTTCTTCTAGATGGGCAGTTGATGCTGGATCATATGGGTCTGGGGGTCCTAGAGGCTGGAGTTGAGCTTTTCATTCTGTTTTTTCTAGATCAGGAGACTTTTGGAGTCTTGTCCCGGTACTCTTTGCAGTGTCAACTGTCAACACTGTGGGTGAACGGCCCAATTAGGGGAGGGGTTTTCTTGTCCTTCTGGGTCTGATAATCTTTAAGCAGAGTTTTCTTGATCTCTATTCTGAGAGGATACGCTGTTTTCTCTAGCTGGATTTAGGAAGAAGGTTATCTTTCCGGTCTAAAGCTGTCCAGTGTAGTCTGGTAGCTTCCTCTATGGAACTAGAAGGTGGATGATTAGAATCCAGCGGCTGTCGCTGTATGTTCATTTAAAATCATGCTTGTTTTAAGCAGGTCCGGTTCTTAGGGACCGTTTTTTCTTCCGGAACCTTGCATCGGTCCTCAGTTTTGGGATCCGGGGTTTAATGTAACAGTAGCCTATTTCTAGGTGTTACAGCGGCTCTCGAGTCTTGGCGTTTGTTTTTTCCTGCGTCTTCTATTAGAGCTTTTTGGGTTTGCTTTCTACCAGTTCCATCCTCGGAGGTGGACCTAGACCGGAGTTCTGGGGTTGTCACCAGATTGGATCCTTTGTATGCAGTTTGGTCTTTCAGATAGGAAGGCTCTTTGCTTTAGAGCTTACAAAGTTAAATTCACTTAATCGGGTTCTGCCCTCAAATTCACCTTCAGGTCCTAGTTGAATTCAGCCCAGGCCGAGTTTTCAACATGGCTTGGGTTCTTGACTCTGCTTAGAGTCTTTGTGGTTTACCGGTCGGGGACTTGTTCTCCAGTGTTTGGTCCTGCTCTTCCGGTGTTGGGGACTTTTTTCCTAGTCCCCCGGGGCAGTTTTGACTTGGTCCCTTCCCTGTCAGCAGGGAGAGAGTGTTTTCTGGGCTATGTGAATCCGGATTTTCATTCCAGTCATCCTTGGGGGGTTTTTCAGTCGAATTTGGCTCCATTCTCTGAGCGTGCTCTTCCGGAACGGATGTTCCTTACGGTCATCTGTTTGATCTATCTATACAGAAATTTTCAAAGGTTTGTGTGAGACTGCAGATCGAGTTTTCAGTTGAGGCCTGCAGGACTAAGGGGCCAAGGGGATTATTTCCAGGCATAGCAAGCTTTCAGCTTGGAGTTTAAATTCTACTGTGGCAGTTTTCTTTCTTTTGAGAAGGTCTATTTTAACCTTCCCCTTTTCGGCCATATCACTCTTTTTCGAGGATGGCTCGATCCTATCTGGAATGGGCGTCTGTGAGACGGTTGCTCCATTTTTGTCCATGGGTTTGTAATCACGGGTTAAAGACTCGCTGTCTTGAGAGTTCCCTTGTTGCAGGGATCTACCGGGTCAGAGTCTCTTTGCCTCTGGGATCTTTTCTTCCGGGGCGAATTGCAAGGGATCGCTGGGACCTAGTTGAGAGAAGGATTTTTTCTGGAGGGTTCAGTCCTTCGGCTCGTTACTGGTTCATTTTTTTGGGGAAATCTTTCTTGAGGTTCTGTCAAACGTCGTCAGAGTAGTCAGTTTTTTCTTTATGTTGTTCACATCTGGGGGGTGCAAGGTTTTGGAAGCTGATTATCTTTCTCCTTGTTAGTGGAGGAGTGATTTTCGCTCGCTCTAGGAGACAGCGGGACACGAGCCTCCTCAGAGGTTTATGGCTCGGTTCGAGTGCAGTGATTTTTTTTTTTTGGGTCTCTGACATGAGATCATATGGTTCTGGTTGTTGTGCGGCTGCTTGGTCCTCCTAACAGTCTTTTGGTTTTCTTGCAGGTTGTGGTGCCCTCAGGTTGGACCGCCTCTTATTTGTACCCTCCCGTTTGCATTCAGAGTCCTCTGGTGCTTGGGTATAATTTTCCCACAATTAATGGATGCAGCTGTGGACTCTCCCTGTATTTAGAAGGAAAACATAAATTATGACTTGCCAGATAATTTTCTTTCCTTCGTTACAGGGAGAGTCCACTGCTCCCACCCATGCTCTCCAGTGGGCGGATGAGGGAGGTGGGGGAGGTTTTTGAGCCTTTGGCTGGGGTGTCTTTGCCTCCTCCTGGTGGCCAGGTTCTGTATTCCCACAAGTAATGAATGCAGCTGTGGACTCTCCCTGTATCGAAGGAAAGGAAATTATCTGGTAAGTCATAATTTGTTTTCATGATTCAGATAGGGCATGTCATTTTTAAACAACTTTCCAATTTACTTTTATCATCAATTTAGCTTTGTTCTCTTGGTCTTCTTAGTTAAAAGCTAAACCTAGGTAGGCCTCCTCTTATCTGAATGCATTTTGAGATAGTTAATGTGTGCCATATAGATAATATTGTATTCACGCCCATGAATTACCTAGGAGTCAGCACTGATTGGTTAAAATGCAAGTCTGTCAAAAGAACTGAAATAAAGGGGCAGTCTGCAGAGGCTTAGATACAAGGTAATCAGAGAGGTAAAAAGTGTATTAATATGGGTATGCAAAACTGGGGAATGGGTAATAAATGGATTATCTATCTTTTTAAGCAATACAAATTCTGATGTAGACTGTCCCTTTAAGTGTATTATTCAAACCAGTGTATCTGTTCCATAGAGTTTACAATAATTTTCACATATGGTACACCATGATTGAGCAGTTGGTGGCTCCCCTGAGACTTCCCCTCTGGCCGCTATGTTTTCCTTTTGAATGGAAAAAAAAAAAAACTGTGTCCAGGTTTATACAGCATACACATCTTTTATTTTACCACAGAAATCTGTTGTACTCTCTAAATTTTAGTCTGTGAATCCACTGTCTGTGAATCCACTGTCCACACAGGGGATATGTAAACACTTTGCTGTGGGTCATTATATGGGTTCAGATGTGCTTTGTACCGATTGTTGAGGTCTTGAGAGTCCCTTTAAGTAGAACTGTTTGCCCAACACTACTCAGAATTGTGTTTGAAATGTATTTTCCCTACAGCATAATTCTTTGTAGAAGGTGCATTTCCCGTGCTTTGCTAGGCTACGATTGCAGATATTTGTATAATCCCTGCAGACTTGCATTGTGAAAGCAGAGGTATTCCCAAACATTACAGAGCTGTATTGAGAAAATCTACTGGGAGAAAACTATGTTCTATAGTTATACATTGGAGTTCAGTTTATTCACATTTGAACCTTTGTGTTTGTTGTTTGAAGAACTTGAGAGAGAATACAATTTTTTACAGATTCCCTATTTAGGCTTTGTTGCTTTTAAAGACATTGCTTGTTTGCCTTCCACATTTTGATGTTAATTGTAGTCTTATCGGAGACTAATTAGGACCTTTCATTCTGTATTAGATTGTGATACAGTAAATTGTTAGCCATTAATTGATAACTGCCTCTGGGTTTATAAACTGGATAGACTAAAACAGGCATCCTAATTCCAAAGAATGTGCCTTAAAGGGACAACAAAGTCAAAATGAAAGGACCCATCAAGTAATTCAGATACACAATTTTAAACTACTTTCCTTTTCACTTCCATTATCTAAGTATGCACAATATTTTTATATACACACTTTCTGAGGCACAAGCTCCTACTGAGCATGTGCAAGATTCACAAAATAAATGTATAAACTAACTTTGTTTTACAAACGCTAGGATTGACTATTAAAACAAATAAAGGGGACTTTCATTCATTAAGCATAAGATACTTCATGTAGAAAACCCCTTAATTTGATTCAATTGATTGCCGTTTTTACCTGGTACAGCAGCCCACGGCTAAAAAAAAAAATTACTAAGAGGTGACGTTTTCACCTTTTAGCCAATAGTCGTGCGGTCAATCCGGCTTGGCGTCCATGGGAGCCGTATTTACTGCACGGCTATTGGCTAAGAGGTGAAAACGTCACCTATTAGCCAAAATATTTTTTAGCAGTGGGCTGCTGTACCAGGTAAAAACAGCGATCAATTGAAACAAATAAAGGAGCTTAGTCCCCTTTATTTGTTTCAATAGTCAATCCTAGTGTTTGTACAACGCTAGGATTGACTTTCACTTTAAATTAAATTAAAAGTAAAGTGCCAAACAATGGATGTTCTATGCTTCTGGAGATCCAAATGGCTTTCCTTTTAATAATAATAATAATAATAATGTAACAATTCAATGTAATGTTATGTACACTTGGTATTTTTTAAACTTTGGCCCTACTTGTTTTGTGCTACTTATTTTGCCATTCAAATTTTTGTTTTCCTTTTTAAATGTTAAAGTGAAGGTAACGTTATGTTAGTCTCTCTCCATTAATGTATTAAAATAAATATAGGTCTCATTCATCATTTTTTTTATAACAAGTTTATAAACATTTTTGAGGAAAATTACTAACATTGTTTATTCAACACGTAATTTTTTTTTTCCTCCTTGCGATCACGTTTTCCAATCGTCCTATTGAAATTTAGGCCATTAGGTGGCCGTGACTAGACGTTATCTGCCCACTCACTAAACAGCGCATGTGCTACTTATTTTTTAATTCCATTCAACACTGTGCACGCTCCTGTTTCGTGCATGAGTTATAGTTCCAGGTAGGAATCCCTTAATACGCCGTCCGCATCGTATAAATGATACGGACAAGCGCATCAGTTTACTTTGATGTTTCCACGCCGATTACCGCATGCACAGTTGAAAACGACATCGCCGAATAGCGGATACGCAGATGAAAGTGAAATCGGCGATTAGCGCATGCACAGTGAAAAGCTGCATCGTGAACGCGCTTTTGAGAGACGTAGAGAGCGGGTGGGGCGGGAAAACCCGGAAATAGGGGTTGAGAGAAGTCCGCTGCGAAATGTTAGGGATTTATAAATATTTTTAAAACTAGACATGATATATAGAAAGATACTTAGCAATTACATTATAGTCATATTAACAAATGCATAGCTGTCTTCAATAAGTCTAAACTTTACCTACACTTTAAGCCTCAGCAAGGAACACAATACAATCAAGAACATTAAGACATTTGGTCCTGTAAAAGTATGAAAATCATTGATTTTTTTTTTGTTTGTTTTTTGTTTCAGCTCCAAAACCACTAATTTGACATAGGGATAGTGTTTTTTGTTTTTCCCTTAGCTCACTGATATGGGAAAAACAATAATTCAACAATTATTCAAGACATTTTCATGTAAATTGATGTATGTAGAAGCTTCAGTGGTTTCTCCTGATTCCATGTGTTTGCTTGCCACTTTTGGTTTTGGTGCACCTTACTTTGATTTGAAGGGCTAAGTAAATTTTGTGTTGGTTAAACAAAATACTTGTTTATCTTTATGGAAATGACATAAGCCTTGTAGAAGGCTGTGTGAAAGCTTATTCCTTTTCAGTAGTCCTAGCCACATTGTTCTTTGTTTAAAACCTACCTGCTGAAGTGTGACGTAGAGCCTATAATAAGGAATTAACACTTCAGAGATTACTTAATTGTTTTAGAAAGACGTTAAACGTATATATTTATATTGCAGTCTGCAAACTTTGATGTGTTCGCAAGGCTCTTGGCCTGCAGAAGAATAGAATCAAATTGGAAATGTTAATGTGTGGCTGACAACCGAGAGAAATTGAAGTTACCATAGTAACAAGCTACTTTGTAGATGCTTTGCTAAGATATAGCTGGACTAGGAGCAGATGTCTGATTTGAGTATTTTGCTTCCTTCGAAGTAAACAAATAACTTGTAGGCAGGTGTTAGAAATAATATGGAAATCCTATTAAGAGGCTCTGGGTTCCTGTCAGCCAGGAAGGCTCTACCACAATAGGAACTGTTGTGTGAATGACAGTCATTTTTCATTAGGCTTTATCACATCTCAGGATATGGTAGACTGGCTGTGTGTGTTCATCCTCCAAAAATCTTGAATGGTTAATTTTATTTATTCTCAGGACATTAGTCTGTAGCCGTAATACTGTTGGCTTTTTGTTTTGTTCTCCTTTTTTTATTTATATTTATTTTTTGTGGCTAAATAAAAAAGTGTGTATGTATATATGTGTGTGCTTGTATGTGTGTGTATATGTGTGCGTGTGTGTGTATATATATATATATATATGTGTGTATATATATATATATATATATGTGTGTGTGTATATGTATGTATATGTATATGTATGTGTATATATATATATATATATATATATATATATATATATATATATATACACACGCACACAAAAACACTCGCACACATACACACACGGTCATGAAAATGTTATTTTGTTTCTTTTCCTGTTGACTTCTAAATTACATGGAAAACATGTTTCCTTTGTTGTGATCATGTCCTGCGGCTGACCCCATTCACTCATGTTTATGATCTGTGCTTATTGAATTGGTGGCAGATTTATCAATATGCAAATGAAGTAGGCTTTGACCAGTCACATAATGCCACTTTCTAGCACTTCCCTGTCTCTAGTGTTGTGTGCTACTATCCAAGGTTCTCAACACATTTCACTGTTTGTTATATTTAAAGAGACTGTTTAATAAAATGCATTGAAGTGCTCTGTTTCTTGAAAAATATATAGGTGCTCCGGCTAAACAAACCAACTTCCCTTGTGAGAGTTGTCCCTTTCAGCCAGTGTAGAGTTTCAGCACTCTTGTGTACACAATTATGAATTTCCTATTTTTTTAAATTAAAATGTAATCCGCTTTTACGTAATCCCTTTCATGCAAAATATTTATAATCATGTTTACAAGTACCGCGTCACATTAAGCACAATTATAGTGAAGGGAATCTGTACACAGGCAGTCATCTTGCAGAGCAGAAAGGTAGGTGTTCTGGCTTGGGGCCTGTTTTGTCCTGAGTGTGCTACTAGAAGTATAGCCTTTCAAGTTATTGAGCATTAATATTAAAGCCTTGGGAGAGTCCTTTTTTGCTAGTAATTAGTCATTTTTGCCCTCTCATTTGCAGTTAAAGGGACACTGAACCCAATTTTGTTTCTTTCGTGATTCAGATAGAGCAAGCAATTTTAAGCAACTTTCTATTTTACTCCTATTATCAATTTGTCTTCGTTCTCTTGCTATCTTTATTTGAAAAAGAAGGCATCTACGTTTTTTTGGTTCAGACCTCTGGACAGCACTTTTTATTGGCGGATGAATTTATTCACCAATCCGCTAGAACAACCCAGGTTGTTCACAAAAAATGGGCCGTCGTCTAAACTTACATTCTTGCATTTCAAATAAAGATACCAAGAGAATGAAGAACATTTGATAATAGGCGTAAATTAGAAAGTTGCTTAAAATGTCATGCTCTGTCTGAATCACAAAAGAAAAAATTTGGGTTCAGTGTCCCTTTAATCCTCTGCATAATTTACATAACTAATGTACAGACTATGCAAGTTTTATAGTTTATTTTAAAAAAAATATATATTTTACAGCCCTAAAATAGTGTACAGACTTGCCTGCACCACTGAACATGCAGCCGAGACACAAACACTTTACAGTTGTGTCTTGCAAATAAACTCTATAGGTCATTGACATAAATAATACTCTGTATGCAGGGATTACAGTGAGTAAACGCATGGATATAGAGCAAGAGCTTCAACGTTGTAATTCTGTGTTTCTCAGACTGGCCCCTGAGACTGACTTCATAAAGCTAATAATGTGCACACTGGTGGTCTCCAGTTGCCCTAGCAACAGACCATAGGACACAGAGTATGTGAAATGCATGAACATCTGTGATTTTTTTTTTTCCTCCATTTTTTTAATTCTTGGCACTGATGCGCTGCTCTGGCTTGTGCCTGCGACATTGCATGAGGAGGGATAAGCTGAAGGGCTCCCTTGGGCCCTGCCCTAAGTGGTTGGCAGAATGGAAAGTGAAGTGAGATTTATCCAGGCAGCGCATTCAGTGGTTGAGGGATTTGGCCTGACAGTTTTCTCGGTGGGATGTTGCTAGCTTGCTGTCTTCTATAGTGGAGCATGAATAAAAAATGATCTGGTAAATCTAGGAATTATTGGGTTTATTGGTGTGCCTCAGAATGAATATTCTAAAGGGGAATTGGAAGCAGTTATATTTGTGTATACCACAGTTATATGCTCATTAGTTTGCATTTATTTAGACCCCGTTGGAGTTTTCAAGATGTGTAAAGAATAGGAAATGAGGTTACCAATAAGAAATGTGCTAATCTTAGCAGTAACACATTCTTATCACAAAAGTTTTTTAGCCATATTCGGCTCTTCCTTTTATTATGTAGTTCTTACATATGCACATAATGTAATTGTGGCTACATTCTACAAAATGGCTGCCCCCTCCCTTTTCTAATCCATTAGTCTTCGAATCTCAAATTCAGAGTTGTGTGTGTGCTTTTTTTTGTATGATATTTCTAAATTTGGTTTGTAGAAACTAGAAAAAAAAAATCACAAACGCCTGTATGTAAGCAAAATAAAGATGTCTGCAAAATCAGCTGGGTGGTGCACCCGCTAAAAAGTCCTTGTAGACAACACTGAATGCATTTCAGTTTGAAATAGAAGCATATAGGCAATATACTTCCATTAGCAAAAATGTTTATAATTAAAGTTAATTCTGTTTCCCCCGCACACACACACATACCAGGTGTGACTAGACTGCCCCTTTAAGACACCATGTCTGTACATAGAGCTGGTGGTGTGTGTATTGCATTAACAAATACTTTATATGTTTCATACAAGCCGCCATTGACTCTCAAAGCAGGCGTGGTGTTTGAATGCAAGTGCACTGGGTACTCGCAGCATAAGTGCGCATGCTGCAAAAATCAGTAATAACTTTTTTACTAGAAGCATTTTTGCGGATGAAAATATATTGAAAAAATGCTTCTATTTGAAACTGAAATGCACCCCTGCACATTTCAATTTTGACATTGTTATCCATTTAAAGGGACACACAATTTTTATTTCATGATTCAGATAGAGAATACAATTTTAAACAACTTTCCAATTTACTTCTATTATCTAATTTGCTTTGTTCCTTTGGTATCCTTTGTTGAAGATTACTAAAAGGAGCATAAAACACAAAATTAAACTTTCATATTTCAAAAAAGAACATGCGATGTAAAATTTTTTTATTTCCATTATCATTTTTTTCTTCTTTATACTTAATTTAAAAGCATACTTAGGTAGTCTCAGGAGTGCATATCCTGAGCACTAAATAGCAGCAGTGTTGTACATTGTTAAGCATTATAAAGCAGCAGTGTTGCAGACACTGCCATTCAACATCATATTAATGGTAGCATTCCTTTATTTCTCTGTCATTAACTTCCAAATTCTGCTACTAGGATATCTTATTTTTACAGATTTGCTCTTCTCTTTTTTTTTTTTTTTTAATAACTGTGTAATGTGTAATAAATTTACTCCTTTTCAATAAAAGTTTTTTGGACACATGCCATCTGCTTCAGTAATGATCTGTGCCCAGGGATGTAATTGGGAGGGGGCAGCACTTTTTTGTGGCTATATCTGTAAGAAGCTTACAATTATGTTAGAGGTATTTTACAGGTATATAATGGGAGATTTTGCCCAAAGAGCTTACATTCTATGGGGGTATAATCAGAGACTGCCCCTGGAGCTTACCGAATAGAGGTAACTCTGAACCTTTAATTTATTTAGCTAGCTAACCTTTAGCACTTAGTATTGTGTTATGGGAAATATTGTTTAAGTAAATCTTTTTTTTCTTTTTTTTTTTCTTCCCCCATGTATGTTGCAGTAATAGATAGATATTTGTGTGTGTATGTATCTGTGACTGTGTGTGTAAACATTTATCTTGGAAATGTCATAAAAAAAAAAATCATGTTACTCTCTGACCAAAAAATATTATAGCCAAAAAAGGTATAAAACCTTAGGGGGGAATTTTGAGTGCCTAGGGCAGCACAAAACCTAAATACGCCGCTGTCTGTGCCCCTTTAATGCGCATCCTCCATGCAGATATTGATAATGCCATTTTGTTTGTGTTCTGAGGCGATAATGTGTCCTTATGTCTAAAGGCCAAAGGAAAGTGCATCGATTCAATTGAATTAGGATTCACCTGCAGCTGTTTTTTGCGTAAAGTGCGGGCCCTGCACTTTAGCTGTGAGTGCTGTGAGATGTTGAGCGCTCTCTCTCAGGCTGACAGTTCATAGGAGCTCTCTGCCTTTACTCTGCGAACATGATTTTAGCTTTTTGCTCCTCGCCCTCTTAACCTTGTCAGTGAGGAGTTTGAACAGACATTGAGCAGCTGGAAGTAGAGTGAGCTTTTCACACTAACCTCACTGTTTGTAGTTGGTTGTTTGCTTTTGATTCTTGTTGAGCTGTTGACAAAAGCTTAAGGTACAAATGGGAACAAGCTGAAATGATGCAGTGCCAGAACGGTCTGCTGATAGTGCACTGCTCTAATTTCTCAACTGTTGAAAAGAAAACCGTATGAAGGAGGGGCATCATGTCTACACCCTGATTCCCTTATCTTCCTCTTCAGTGCTGAGCACAGAGGATGATAATTTCATGATACCCAGTCAGGCTGTGCTTAATTTAGGAAGTATAATTAATCCTATTACTTGCTCCCAGCTGCCAGGATAATTGTGACATAAAAAGACCTCACTCAGAGCAGTAGGCAAAGCAAGTAACTTATCTGCTAATCAATAATTGCTTAATGTTTTTTCCCCTTGGGGTTGAAACGCCTTACTGAGAGAACACTAATCAGTATGTAGCTTTTGCCAGAAATACTGGCACTTATTTCATTCCATGTTTCCTTAAACTGTTTTTTTTTATAAAGAAACAAAGATTTCAATAGCAGATATAAGCCAATAGGCCACACTAGCCTGTCAATTAGCTTATGTAGCTAAAAAGCTTAAACTTAATTAATCCTACATATAGCCTCTTGCGTACTCCAGGCATTTTTTGTACTTTAATGCTATCAATCTAGTTAAAAGCTTCTTCAAGTTTATTCAGAATCTTTTCTCCAACAAAAGTTCATGAACTATAATTATAGTTATATATATATATTTTTTTAACTTCTGCTTAATCCTGTGTAATGTTTCAATAATATAGCTTCAAATGTAAGTATATATTTTAGCCCAGGAGCCATATCTGAACTGTGCAAGAGATATTTCCAAGATTTTCCTATTTTTACCTCTAGGAAGCATAAATTCTCTATAGTGCTACACAAAACACACAACTGTCTTTATTACCCTTTTACCACTCCAGTATACAATGTGCATTACAGCTTCTCTAAGGGCAGTGTGGAAAAAAAACAGTTTTACAATAATTTTAAAATTGTTGTTTGGTTAGCAAAATAAATCCAAGTTGTTTAACAGCCCAGAAATACGCTACTTAAGTTATGTTTATCATCTCAATTTGCTATGGCCAGTTACGGAGATATATATGAATTTGCTATGGCCAGTTAGGGATACACACACACCCACACACATATAGTAGTTTAACACAGTGATTGTTTATCTGTCCTGTTTATACTCCAGTTTCTTGGGGCCAATAGCAAACCTACAATTTTCTTGGGTAAATAACGGAAAAAATCTAGCAACAAATAGTTAATAATAGTATATTACAATTTGTTTTTAAAATGCATAATTTTATGGTGAATTACACTGGCCCACTATAATGTTAAAGTATAGTGCAGTGCTTTTGAGGGCTTGGGTTGTATTTACATCCATTTGAATGACAGTGGCTGCTCATAACTGTACTTTTTATTTATATATAAGGGTTAACAAATATTATTATTAATATTAAAGGCCTAAAATAGAGAAACATTTTCATATCACGGAAAAATAAAGCTATGAATCATTTTAAATATCAGCTTGTACATTTCATAATGGGGAATGTTCTCTAATTAACTTATACTGAATAAAAGCTGTCTTTTGTGAGAGAAAAAAAACTAAACAAAAAAAAACAAAACGTTAAGGCAGTTATCAAAGTAATGAGTAGCTAAGGATTAAATGAAACTGTATACCCTGAAATAGAGTAGCCTGTAGAATTAGAAGTCATTTACTGGAACATAATTTAATTTTCATTAGGAAAAACTGTTTTTGTACAATAAAAAACAAAGCGGCTCAGCCTTTTAGAAACAAATTAAAAAAAAAAAATGAGAGAACCTATTTAATCATTATTTGTGAGAGTTTCCTTTTTTGTGTGTGCTATTTTTATATACAGTGTGATATATGTATGTGTGTGTGTGTGTATGTGTGTATATGTGTGTGTGTATGTATGTATGTATGTGTATATATATATATATATATATATATATATATATATATATATATATATACATATACTGTGTGTATGTGTGTATATATATATATATATATATATATATGAATGTATGTGTGTATATATATATATATATGTGTGTATATATATATATATATATATATATATATATATATATGTATGTGTGTATATATATATATATATATATATATATATGTGTGTGTGTATATATATATATATATATATATATGTGTGTGTATATATATATATATATATATATATATACTGTGTATATATATATATATATATACACTCATAAGTTTACATAATCTGGCAGAATTTATGATTTCTTGGCCATTTTTCAGAGAATATGAATAACACAAAAAAAATTCTTTCACTCATGGTTAGTGTTTGGCTGAAGCTATTTATTATCAATCAACTGTGTTTACTCTTTCTCCAACATAGGTGTGTCCGGTCCACGGCGTCATCCTTACTTGTGGGATATTCTCTTCCCCAACAGGAAATGGCAAAGAGCCCAGCAAAGCTGGTCACATGATCCCTCCTAGGCTCCGCCTTCCCCAGTCATTCTCTTTGCCGTTGTCCAGGCAACATCTCCACGGAGATGGCTTAGAGTTTTTTGGTGTTTAACTGTAGTTTTTATTATTCAATCAAGAGTTTGTTATTTTAAAATAGTGCTGGTATGTACTATTTACTCTGAAACAGAAAAGAGATGAAGATTTCTGTTTGTAAGAGGAAAATGATTTTAGCAACCGTTACTAAAATCGATGGCTGTTTCCACACAGGACTGTTGAGAGGAATTAACTTCAGTTGGGGGAACAGTGAGCAGACTTTTGCTGCTTGAGGTATGACACATTTCTAACAAGACGATGTAATGCTGGAAGCTGTCATTTTCCCAATGGGATCCGGTAAGCCATTTTTATTACATAAAGAAAAAAAGGGCTTCACAAGGGCTTTTAAGACTGTAGACATTTTCTGGGCTAAAACGAGTTATATATAAGCATATTTTATACTTCATAGCCTTGAGGAATTATTTTAATCTTGGGAATTATGTAAAATAACCGGCAGGCACTGTATTGGACACCTTATTCTCTAGGGGCTTTCCCTAATCATAGGCAGAGTCTCATTTTCGCGCCTCTATTGCGCACTTGTTTTTGGGAAGCATGACATGCAGATGCATGTGTGAGGAGCTCTGATACATAGAAAAGACTTTCTGAAGGCGTCATTTGGTATCGTATTCCCCTTTGGGCTTGGTTGGGTCTCAGCAAAGCAGATACCAGGGACTGTAAAGGGGTTAAATATAAAAACGGCTCCGGTTCCGTTATTTTAAGGGTTAAAGCTTCCAAATTTGGTGTGCAATACTTTTAAGGCTTTAAGACACTGTGGTGAAATTTTGGTGAATTTTGAACAATTCCTTCATACTTTTTCACATTTGCAGTAATAAAGTGTGTTCAGTTTAAAATTTAAAGTGACAGTAACGGTTTTATTTTAAAACGTTTTTTGTACTTTGTTATCAAGTTTATGCCTGTTTAACATGTCTGAACTACCAGATAGACTGTGTTCTGTATGTGGGGAAGCCAAGGTTCCTTCTCATTTAAATAGATGTGATTTATGTGACACAAAATTTAGAGAAAATGATGCCCAAGATGATTCCTCAAGTGAGGGGAGTAAGCATGGTACTGCATCATCCCCTCCTTCGTCTACACCAGTCTTGCCCACACAGGAGGCCCCTAGTACATCTAGTGCGCCAATACTCCTTACTATGCAACAATTAACGGCTGTAATGGATAATTCTATCAAAAACATTTTAGCCAAAATGCCCACTTATCAGCGAAAGCGCGACTGCTCTGTTTTAGAAAATACTGAAGAGCATGAGGACGCTGATGATATTGGTTCTGAAGTGCCCCTACACCAGTCTGAGGGGGCCAGGGAGGTTTTGTCTGAGGGAGAAATTTCAGATTCAGGGAAAATTTCTCAACAAGCTGAACCTGATGTGATTACATTTAAATTTAAATTGGAACATCTCCGCGCTCTGCTTAAGGAGGTGTTATCTACTCTGGATGATTGTGAGAATTTGGTCATTCCAGAGAAATTATGTAAAATGGACAAGTTCCTAGAGGTCCCGGGGCCCCCCGAAGCTTTCCCTATACCCAAGCGGGTGGCGGACATTGTAAATAAGGAATGGGAAAGGCCCGGTATACCTTTCGTCCCTCCCCCCATATTTAAGAAATTGTTTCCTATGGTCGACCCCAGAAAGGACTTATGGCAGACAGTCCCCAAGGTCGAGGGGGCGGTTTCTACTCTAAACAAACGCACCACTATACCCATAGAAGATAGTTGTGCTTTCAAAGATCCTATGGATACAAAATTAGAGGGTTTGCTTAAAAAGATGTTTGTTCAGCAAGGTTACCTTCTACAACCAATTTCATGCATTGTTCCTGTCACTACAGCAGCGTGTTTCTGGTTCGATGAACTAGAAAAGGCGCTCAATAAAGATTCTTCTTATGAGGAGATTATGGACAGAATTCATGCTCTCAAATTGGCTAATTCTTTCACCCTAGACGCCACTTTGCAATTGGCTAGGTTAGCGGCGAAAAATTCTGGTTTTGCTATTGTGGCGCGCAGAGCGCTTTGGCTAAAATCTTGGTCAGCGAATGCGTCTTCCAAGAACAAATTGCTTAACATTCCTTTCAAGGGGAAAACTCTGTTTGGCCCTGACTTGAAAGAGATTATTTCCGATATCACTGGGGGCAAGGGCCACGCCCTTCCTCAGGATAGGTCTTTCAAGGCCAAAAATAAACCTAATTTTCGTCCCTTTCGCAGAAACGGACCAGCCCCAAGTGCTACGTCCTCTAAGCAAGAGGGTAATACTTCTCAAGCCAAGCCAGCCTGGAGGCCAATGCAATGCTGGAACAAAGGTAAGCAGGCCAAGAAACCTGCCACTGCTACCAAGACAGCATGAGATGTTGGCCCCCGATCCGGGACCGGATCTGATGGGGGGCAGACTCTCTCTCTTCGCTCAGACTTGGGCAAGAGATGTTCTGGATCCTTGGGCGCTAGAAATAGTCTCCCAAGGTTATCTTCTGGAATTCAAGGGGCTTCCCCCAAGGGGGAGGTTCCACAGGTCTCAATTGTCTTCAGACCACATAAAAAGACAGGCATTCTTACATTGTGTAGAAGACCTGTTAAAAATGGGAGTGATTCATCCTGTTCCATTAGGAGAACTAGGGATGGGGTTCTACTCCAATCTGTTCGTAGTTCCCAAAAAAGAGGGAACATTCAGACCAATCTTAGATCTCAAGATCCTAAACAAGTTTCTCAAGGTTCCATCGTTCAAAATGGAAACCATTCGAACAATTCTTCCTTCCATCCAGGAGGGCCAATTCATGACCACGGTGGATTTAAAGGATGCGTATCTACATATTCCTATCCACAAGGAACATCATCGGTTCCTAAGGTTCGCATTTCTGGACAAGCATTACCAGTTTGTGGCACTCCCGTTCGGATTAGCCACTGCTCCAAGAATTTTCACAAAGGTACTAGGGTCCCTTCTAGCGGTGCTAAGACCAAGGGGCATTGCAGTAGTACCTTACTTGGACGACATACTGATTCAAGCGTCGTCCCTTCCACAAGCAAAGGCTCACACGGACATTGTCCTGGCCTTTCTCAGATCTCACGGGTGGAAAGTGAACGTAGAAAAAAGTTCTCTATCTCCGTCAACAAGGGTTCCCTTCTTGGGAACAATAATAGACTCCTTAGAAATGAGGATTTTTCTGACAGAGGCCAGAAAATCAAAACTTCTAAACTCTTGTCAAATACTTCATTCTGTTCCTCTTCCTTCCATAGCGCAGTGCATGGAAGTAATAGGTTTGATGGTAGCGGCAATGGACATAGTTCCTTTTGCGCGAATTCATCTAAGACCATTACAACTGTGCATGCTCAGTCAGTGGAATGGGGACTATACAGACTTGTCTCCGACGATACAAGTAGATCAGAGGACCAGAGATTCACTCAGTTGGTGGCTGTCCCTGGACAACCTGTCACAGGGGATGAGCTTCCGCAGACCAGAGTGGGTCATTGTCACGACCGACGCCAGTCTGGTGGGCTGGGGCGCGGTCTGGGGACCCCTGAAAGCGCAGGGTCTTTGGTCTCGGGAAGAATCTATTCTCCCGATAAATATTCTGGAACTGAGAGCGATATTCAATGCTCTCAAGGCTTGGCCTCAGCTAGCAAAGACCAAGTTCATACGGTTTCAATCAGACAACATGACGACTGTTGCGTACATCAACCATCAGGGGGGAACAAGGAGTTCCCTGGCGATGGAAGAAGTGACCAAAATCATTCAATGGGCGGAGACTCACTCCTGCCACTTGTCTGCAATCCACATTCCAGGAGTGGAAAACTGGGAAGCGGATTTTCTGAGTCGTCAGACATTTCATCCGGGGGAGTGGGAACTCCATCCGGAAATCTTTGCCCAAATCACTCAATTGTGGGGCATTCCAGACATGGATCTGATGGCCTCTCGTCAGAACTTCAAGGTTCCTTGCTACGGGTCCAGATCCAGGGATCCCAAGGCGACTCTAGTAGATGCACTAGTAGCACCTTGGACCTTCAAACTAGCTTATGTATTCCCGCCGTTTCCTCTCATCCCCAGGCTGGTAGCCAGGATCAATCAGGAGAGGGCATCGGTGATCTTGATAGCTCCTGCGTGGCCACGCAGGACTTGGTATGCAGACCTGGTGAATATGTCATCGGCTCCACCATGGAAGCTACCTTTGAGACGAGACCTTCTTGTTCAAGGTCCGTTCGAACATCCGAATCTGGTCTCACTCCAACTGACTGCTTGGAGATTGAACGCTTGATCTTATCAAAGCGAGGGTTCTCAGATTCTGTCATTGATACTCTTGTTCAGGCCAGAAAGCCTGTAACTAGAAAAATCTACCACAAAATATGGAAAAAATATATCTGTTGGTGTGAATCTAAAGGATTCCCTTGGGACAAGGTAAAAATTCCTAAGATTCTATCCTTTCTTCAAGAAGGTTTGGAGAAAGGATTATCTGCAAGTTCTTTGAAAGGACAGATTTCTGCCTTGTCTGTGTTACTTCACAAAAAGCTGGCAGCTGTGCCAGATGTTCAAGCCTTTGTTCAGGCTCTGGTTAGAATCAAGCCTGTTTACAAACCTTTGACTCCTCCTTGGAGTCTCAATTTAGTTCTTTCAGTTCTTCAGGGGGTTCCGTTTGAACCCTTACATTCCGTTGATATTAAGTTATTATCTTGGAAAGTTTTGTTTTTGGTTGCAATTTCTTCTGCTAGAAGAGTTTCAGAATTATCTGCTCTGCAGTGTTCTCCTCCTTATCTGGTGTTCCATGCAGATAAGGTGGTTCTGCGTACTAAACCTGGTTTTCTTCCGAAAGTTGTTTCTAACAAAAACATTAACCAGGAGATAGTCGTGCCTTCTTTGTGTCCGAATCGTTTGTTGCACAATTTGGATGTAGTTCGTGCTCTAAAATTCTATTTAGATGCTACAAAGGATTTTAGACAAACATCTTCCTTGTTTGTTGTTTATTCTGGTAAAAGGAGAGGTCAAAAAGCAACTTCTACCTCTCTCTCTTTTTGGATTAAAAGCATCATCAGATTGGCTTACGAGACT